>NC_091129.1:162368614-162521114 GCF_040183065.1 Periplaneta americana
CATAGATCCGTTTCTTTTCACTGTCCACCTTATGCGGTTGATCTGCATGTGTCTCAAATATGATGGTGGGATCGAGAATGTATGCCGAGTTGCTCTTAATGGCAATGATATCAATTCGCCTTTTGTGGCTAGTCCCTGCACCTCTTGATGGACTGTAAACCCTACTTCCTTCAGTGCCTCGGCCAGCATAGAACGGACAGCATGGTGACGGATGTTACGAAGGGCCTCACTATAGGGGCAGAAGCCAAGGATATGGGGAAGAGTTTCAATCTAGCTGAGACAGCGCCTACAGCGGGTACCATCCCGACTTCTATCCGGTACAGCTCGGACCGGAGCGATATAGCCTACCATTTTAAAGGCGTCTATCCATACTATCGTCCATAATTTCAGAAGTATGTTAGATACAATTTCTGTTTCTTATGAGTTTTAAGAGTATGATTTTTTAAAGCAGTTTCGCTATTTTATTTTAATCGTTCCATATTTTCTGACAAATGTTTTTTTTTCTGAAAAAAAAAACCACCACAATTAAAAATTTGTACTGTAGTATGAAAATTGTGCTCAAAGTATTATTATTTTATTATTACATTAAAACAAATATAAATGACACTCGGGAGGAAATTAAACGCAGAATAAAAATGGGAAATGCTTGTTATTATTCGGTTGAGAAGCTCTTATCATCCAGTTTGCTGTCCAAAAATCTGAAAGTTAGAATTTATAAAACAGTTATATTACCGGTTCTTCTGTATGGTTGTGAAACTTGGACTCTCACTCTGAGAGAGGAACATAGGTTAAAGGTGTTTGAGAACAAGGTTCTTAGGAAAATATTTGGGGCTAAGAGGGATGAAGTTACAGGAGAATGGAGAAAGTTACACAACACAGAACTGCACGCATTGTATTCTTCACCTGACATAATTAGGAACTTAAAATCCAGACGTTAGAGATGGGCCGGACATGTAGCACGTATGGGCGAATCCAGAAATGCATATAGAGTGTTAGTTGGGAAACCGGAGGGAAAAAGGCCTTTGGGGAGGCCGAGACGTAGATGGGAGGATAATATTAAAATGGATTTGAGGGAGGTGGGGTGTGATGATAGAGACTGGATTAATCTTGCTCAGGATAGGGACCGATGGCGGACTTATGTGAGGGCGGCAATGAACCTTCAGGTTCCTTAAAAGCCATTTGTAAGTAAGTATTACATTAAAATCAGATCATTTTTCTCACGATATTTTAATAAAATGATAAATTAAGCGACAGAATTCCTATCACTATAGAAGAAGGGACAGTGACGCGCATTTTATCGTCTCTCCCACCCAATAATTGTCATCCTCATCTGCCAGGGGTCTACCCTGCATCTACTGTACCTGCGACCGAGTCATACCGATACCATTCTTCTACTCTACCCCTCCTTCAGTCGGCCTCGGTAGCGTAGTTGGTATAACGCTGGCCTTCTATGCTCGAGGTTGCGGGTTCTGTCCCGGCCCAGGTCGATGGCATTTAAATGTGTTTAAATGCGATAGGCTCATGTCAGTAGATTTACTCCTGCGTGACAAAATTTCGGCACGCCGGGGACGCTCATATAACCTCTGCAGTTGCCAGCGTCGTTAAATAAATCATAATTTAATTTTAACCCCTCCATCAATATAAACACTTCTTGGTACTGTGGCAGGTTCGAATTATAACTATGCTATTTTATTATAGAGAGATCCACCGTCTTCCTATCATATATACAATTAACTGTTGAATAAATAAATAAATAAATACATACATACATACATACATACATACATACATACATACATACATACATACATACATACATACATACACACGGTTGTTGTGTGTCATAATGACACAAGCATTTTTTATTATACAAAATTAAACAAAAGTTAAAATTTGTTAAAAATTGGATGGTTGTGAAAAAATTACGTTTCAAAGATTTTATAAGGATATTTATGAAAATGTTCTATTAGAACACAGTATAATACTCTATTAATAAATGTACCGTAATATAATAATAATAATAATAATAATAATAATAATAATAATAATAATAATAATAATAATAATAATAATAATAATAACACAGGAAAGTTTTCTTTTCTCAATCGTACTATCAGGGACTGGAATGCTTTACCTGCAGACTTACTAAAGGCTTTACCAACAACCAGAAACGTATTTAAAAATAGGGTTAAGGACTTTACTAATAATACACAGTATGTAAAGGATGTAAATGATATTTTGTTATTGAAGTGTTGTAACAGTGAAGAATTATGTTGTGTCAGTGAAGTGTGTTGTGTAAGTGAAACGTGTTCCTGTGAGGGAAGCTTTATAGTTTATAGTGGCAGTGCAAAGTATTTGAACAGTGAAATGTTTTTGAAGTGTTAGTGAAATCAGGATAGAATCAGTGAAATGTGTCGTAGTTCCAGTGCAGTGAGTGAGTTGACAGCGAAATGAGTGTAATGTGGAAAGGTACTTGTGCAGATATGAACATATCATACTCGTGGGTTTTAGTTCGAACTTAGATTTAAGATACAAATTAGATTTATTTTAAATGTTATTTTAAGTGATAGTGCTTCATTTAATTTAGGATATTCCCTATTATTATTATTATTATTATTATTATTATTATTATTATTATTATTATTATAATTATTATTAATTATTGGTATTATTATTAAGTGTATTTTTAACTAACAAGTTTATTATCGTCATTATTGAGTGTAATTAGTTACCACTGCCACCGGGTATATACCCATTGCAGTGTGAATAAGTACATACATACATACATACATACATACATACATACATACATACAATAATAATAATAATAATAATAATAATAATAATAATAATAATAATATACAAAGTTTAAAACACCGATAATGTGTGTGTCTAATGCCTAATTACTTTACTTGAGTGATTCGGCTTCTCCACATTGCGGATAGATGGCAGGACTGTGACCCATTTTCAATTTGTAGACCACTTTGGCGGGCCATGCTGTACATGTATCTCTGAAGAGTTATGTGTTGTATTGGGATGGTGAGGAAGGGAGAAGGGGAAACCCGGTGCCGACACGTAGCCTACTCCTGTCAAATAGCACGAAGGAGGCCGCCAGGCTTAACGTCCCCGTCCGACGGACGAATCACTATCAACAGTGACATAGGCTACGCCTTCTCTTCATATGCACTGCGGAGAAATTTGGGATTTAACCTAAGCATATTGGTGCACAATCTAGTGATTAGAAGTTGTGCACGAAAATTTCTGACCCTGCCGGGAATCGAACCCGGACCGGCTAGCCTGGAGGTAGACACGCTACCATAGAGTTAATTCGGGGGACGTACACCGATAATGTAAATTGTAAACAATAATAATAAGTTCCGCCCTCCTTGCCTTGACGAAATTCAACCATCAGAAGAAACAATTAGACTGATTGTATTGTATTGTATTTATTAACATTCCATGGTATTCGTACATGCTTACAGCTAGAATATGGAACAAGTCAAAAAACTTAATACTATTATAAAATCTTAATTTATAGTTACAGTCTAGATGAAATATATACAGACGAGATTTACAATATAGTCTACTAGTACAACACAAAGTTTTAGTATCAATTTCATGAAGTGTTATTGAATGTCATGAATTCACCTACAGAATAGAAGGCGTGAGAAATTAGGTACTTCTTTAATTTGGCCCTAAATAATTTTATGTTTTGAGTTTCATTTTTTATATCGACAGGGAGGCTATTAAAAATTTTTACTGCCATATAACGTACTCCTTTTTGATAGCACGATAGACTTGCCGATGGAATATGAAAGTCATTTTTTTGACGTGTATTTATGCTATGAACTGTTGAATTAGTTACAAAGTTTTCACGATTGCATACGAGGAAGACTATTAATGAAAAGATATACTGACAAGCCATGGGCATTATTTGTAGTTTTTTGAAAATAGCCCTACACGATTCTCTAGATTTGGCACCTACTATTATTCTAATTACTCTTTTCTGTAATAGAAATATATTGTTACTATCTGTGGAATTTCCCCAGAATATTATTCCAAAACTCATTACCTAGTGGAAGTATGCAAAGTATGTTGTTTTTAAGGTATTGATATTTACTATCTTTTGCATAGATCTAATAGCAAAACAAGCTGAATTTAGTTTGGGGGTAATTTCTTTAATATGATTTTTCCAATTTAACACATTATCGATTTTTAAGCCAAGAAATTTGGTTGTTGTTGTTTCTAATAGGGATCTATTGTTAATTATTGCGCTAGAAATTTGCGACGTTGAATTCGGATTTGGATTTGATATTCTAAACACGATAATTACAATATAATTTGTAATTGGTTTTTACGACGCTTTATCAACTGCTGTCGTTATCTAGAGTCCGAATGAGATGAAGGAGATAATGCCAGCGAAATGAGTCCAGAGTCCAGCGTCTAAAATTACCCAGCATTTGCTCTTAATGGGTTGAGGGAAAACCCCGGAAAAAATCATAACCAGGTAACTTGTGTCAACCAGGATTTGAACCTAGGCCCGCACGTTTCACGATCAGGCATGTTAAACCTTATTTCACTTTTGATCACTAAATTATCTCCATACTGTACCTGACAAAATCAGAAACTTGCGCGTATTGTTACGTGGTGAAACGTTAAATGTAAAATACATTGTGAAGCCGTAATAGAAATGCAATATAGTCGTTTAAAACAGACATCGTACCATTATGCAGGCTGAGCACTTAAGTTAATCCGTTTTGACATTGGATGCGGAGATGCGTTGCATACGTTAACATGTGCTGCGGTCTGATCCCACATAAGCCGTTGCGTAACTGGCGACGGGAACTGGGTGAACAGCATGCTTTGTTCTACCTATGCACTGATTCTGGATACATGTAAGCTTGAACCAATCATGTTCATTTTAAGATTAACTAAATCTAAGTGCTTATAACTACGATCTTTTCTGTTCTTTAAACATTGCGGTCTATACAGGTCTATTGAGTGAAATATTTAGTTAAACGGGGCATTTAATAAAGAAACTCGCTTGGCTTTTATTGATTACGGAAAAGCTTTCGACCGTGTTGACAGAAATAAGATGTTTCAAATTTTGGCAGATGATTCAGTTCCAAACGCAATTATAAGAACAATTTACGAATTATACAGGGACATCACTTTATTTTTACCAACATTTTTAACATTAACCTAGCTATACTCGGAAACACTGTTTCCCCCTTCCATTACGGAGTTTGATGTTACTAGTGCAATATGTAAACAAATCATTTTACTAGGTATAGGAGGAGAGAAAAGTAGTGTATCCATTTATGTTGTAGGGAAATAAGATATTACGATTTTCAGTTTGATTATCACTTTTACGGAATTTATCAAAATACAGTAGAGTAGTAACATTTTTTTTCAAAAACTCAACATTTCAGGCGGCTATGTTCGTTATGTAATGTCTACTTTATTTAGCATATTAATTATTGATGTTAACATACAATGTAGAGAGTGCATTTAAATTGAGGGGGTCATAAGTAAAGGGTTGTAAGTGCACTTAAGTTACTTTTGAGAAAATGGGGTTTAAACATTGAAGCTTTCGTAAAATCGGTGAAATTTTTTATTTAAATTTTAATGTGTGATGCGATTAAAATATCCCTTTACCACTAAAATTTTAGATACTTTTTCTTACACTGGATGCACTTAACTCATGTTATTACAAATGTCACTAGCATTCCTTTGATTCTAGCCACCTCAATTCAAAAAAAGCTAATCTGAATTTTTAAACAAGTTGCTGAAAATGGTTGCCGTTCATTACAATGCAGGCTTCAATTCAGTATGCATATTATTAAAAGCATTTGAAGCATATTCTCTGAAATTCATTTATCGTTTCTTGAATATAATTTTTTAGTACGATATTATTAATATAGGTTCTTTCTTCTATAGAAAACGCAATCATATTTATGAAACACACTATACAGTGCAGTGTTTACTTCACTGCTTGAAGACTTCGAATGCAACAGCGGCCGTAAGTTTGTGTGTCTGACGGGAGCAAGGACATTAGTGAAGGGGTGAGAGTGAAGTACATTCAGAAATGCAGGTACAATAAAAATGCAAGTAAAAATAAAATGATGTCCCTGTATAACCACAATATTATCAAAATTACTATTGGATCAGAACATACCGAATGGAGACCGATAAACTGTGGAGTTCGTCAAGGATGCCCCCTCTCACCACTTTTATTCAATATAGGCTATACATGAACTCCATCATCAGACATTGGGGACTAACAATTCACGGAAACATCCCGCTCTTCCGAAATTGTACTCTAGATACATTATTGTATGCAGACGATCAGGTTCTTTTTGCTACAAATGAAGACGAGCTGCAATACTTAATACATCACCTGAATATAATAGCACAAAATTTCAATATGAAAATTTTCCCAAACAAAACAAAAATTATGGCGTTCCAAGGCAAAGAGCCAGTTAGGAGTAAACTTTGCATTGGAACCCATAAGTTAGAACAGGTAAACTCATTTAAATATTTAGGTTATAATTTGACATATTTACCTGCTACTGATATATCTGAAAATATTCAACATTTTAATAGAGCCTTAAGAACCATCAACCAGGTTTTCACAACCACGAAAATCCAAAAACATACCAGGTTAAAAGCATATAAAGTTCTAGCAAGACCTGTCCTCATGTATGGTAGTGAGGCCTGGACTGTCCGAAACTCAGATGTTCAACGCCTAACAACTGCGGAAATGAGATTTCTGAGGAGGACTGCCGGCTACAGCTTGCTTGACCACAAAAGGAATGAACTAATTACAAAAGAATTGAAAATTACACCTATTTATGAACATCCCAACCACTATAGACAAAAATGGCTTAACCATATAAATAGAATGGACCGTTCCAGACTCCCAAGACAAATTCTCCGCTATATATAACGTGGAAAACGATCTTTGGGACGCCCCCTGAAAAGATGGACGGAGACCGTAACAGGCCACTAGGCCTAATACATGCAAGGACGATGATGATGATGATATTTTATATTTTTACTTCATTTGTCTTCCAGAGAAATCTGAAGTGTGAGATATGAGACAACTAAAGATCAAATAAAGCATTGCAGCCAATGACAGCAGCTCGGAAATTAGAAAATTTAAGGGGCTGGTTGCTATCTCAGTCAGGATTGTTATGTTCCAAAAATATAAGAGACGAGACTTCACGTTTGTTTGACTTTCCTTTCGAAAGATGTCTAAGGACTATTAACATACATTTAACATCCATAACGTATTCCGCATGTTATGGTTTATTGCAGCCGAGGCGAAAATGTGATTGTCCGCCGAGCCACTGTGTAACCTGCAACGTGCATAGCACCTATGGAGGGAGGCGGACACCCGAAGGGGAAGTGAAGCAACTGTCTGACTTATTAACGGATTTTCATTTTCCTTGCGTCAATCTCGTAAATATAATTTTATACAGTATAAGGTTGCAAACTAATGTTTAGTACGTGTAACTAAGAAAGAAATGAACAAGAAAACATAGGACACATTATCACAACCTGTTAACTGTCTTCAGAATGTCTCTGCGACAGAGTTTCAAAATCAGGAATTATGTCACTTACTACGACTGATCACGAAGATATTTGTTTGTCAGTCGTAATCTAAATTTGGTTTTTATTGATGAAAGAGTGATGGAACGGAGAAAAATTCTCTCCGGCGCCGGGATTTGAACCCGGGTTTCCAGCTCTACGTGCTGATGCTTTATCCACTAAGCCACGCCGGATACAATCCCGACGCCGTTCAGAATCGTCTCAGATTAAGCTCCATCTCTTGGGTTCCCTCTGGTGGCCGCCCTCTGCACTACGTCATAGATGTCTATGAACGCAGGACCGAAGTCCATACATGTGTTGAGGTGCACTCAGATGAGTGACTGATTGGCCGGGATCCGACGGTATGGGCGCCGTCTTAAATCACAAAGTGATTTATTACGCATATCATATATATATTTTGATATACCGAAGTACATATGATATTTCCATGCAGATATTCTGCGTCATCACATGATGAAAGAGTGATGGAACGGAGAAAAATTCTCTCCGGCGCTGGGATTTGAACCCGGGTTTGTATCCGGCGTGGCTTAGTGGATAAAGCATCAGCACGTAGAGCTGAAAACCCGGGTTCAAATCCCGGCGCCGGAGAGAATTTTTCTCCGTTCCATCACTCTTTCATCATGTGATGACGCAGAATATTTGCATGGAAATATCATATGTACTTCGGTACATCAAAATATATATTGGTTTTTATTATTTTCATTGTTGAAAATAATTTTTCACAAAAGTAAGTTGTAGCGAATATGGCTTCAACGGAGCAAGCGAAAGAACGAAGCTTTGGATATTTATTTTTTGGCAAAGATTTGAAAAGTTCAACATTTGACAAGTCCTTACATCTAGCTTTCATTTAACAACACATTGTAAATCTGTGAGTTTAAATTGAAGATCTAACCACATTATTCGTACATTTGCTGAAAAAGGATCGCGGTACAGAGATGATAATGATGATAATAATAATAATAATAATAATAATAATAATAATAATAATAATAATACTTGACCTTTTAATATTTCATGAGTGACATGTAGTATAATGCCGTTTTATGTTATTGTACCGTTTCCTCGTAATACTTGTGAACAAATCATACATTTAATATTCTCATCATATTGGCAGGAACAAAATGCGCTTCCCATCCTACTTGAAACTTTCGTTTTTGTAGAGGTACATGGTTTCGAGAGAGAAATTACGACGATACGCCACTCGCAGGTTAGAGAAAAATACAAATGGAACGGAGTTTGACTCCAGTGAGTGAGAGGGTGGGGTTGGGGGAGGTAGGAAGCAAGAGAATGCATAACTATTATTGCGAGCCACAATGTGCTCGTGAGTCACATTTTCGCCACGGCTGGTTTATTATACAGTGCGGTTCATCGCTGTGGAGTAACGGTTAATCTTTTTGGCCGTGAAACGAGCGGACCCGGGTTCAAATCCTGACTGGGGTAAGTTAACTGGTTGGGTTTTTACTGATGTTTTTCCTCAACCTCAACGGAATTTTGTCCCGCAGGAGTTTTTTTACATGCCAGTAAATCTATTGCCATGAGCCTATCGCACTTAAGCACACTTAAATTCCATGGATCCGGGCCGTGATCGAACCCGCAACCTCGGGCACGGAAGGTCAGCACTCCATCGACTGCGCCAACCTGGTCGAAAATTTTCTTCCTGTTTCTTTTTGAGTTTGCAGAGTACATTTGTGTAGATACAGTATTTTATCTTTTCGATAATGAAGTGAAATTAAATACGAACGTTTAAATGTTACTGAATATATATAACATATAACGGTACTACAATGTAATGAACATACACAAGTAAGGAGTAACGTTTTAGTTTTCACATACTTTCCTATCCCTTTAGACAAGCCTGAACTCAACGACACTGATGACGCGCTAATGCTGAACCAATAGTGTAACTCGAGGCCGCCCAGATCTATATTTATGGCAGCAGTTCACGAGGTCTACCGCTTGCCAATAAATCCGCATCAATGTCTTCATTGCCTGTCTCGCGCTCATGATCAATGGCTTTAGTTTTTACCTGGTCGAAATCATTAATATGGCGAGATTTCCATGGTCCTTCACTGTGTTGAACTACAGCCATTTCTTTATCCTATATTTCAACTCGACATTAAATTTAACTACACGGAACTATACAAGGTAAACTTTATGGCACAAAGAGTCTCTTCTGTTTGTATTACTTACTTACTGGCTTTTAAGGAACCCGGAGGTTCATTGCCCCCCTCACATAAGCCCGCCATTTGTCCCTATCCTGAGCAAGATTAATCCAATCTCTATCATCAGATCCCACCTCCCTCAAATCCATTTCAATATTATCTTCCCATCTACGTCTCGGCCTCCCTAAAGGTCTTCTTCCCTCTGGCCTCCCAACTAACACTCTGTATGCATTTCTGGATTTCATCCATACGTGCTACATGCCCTGCCCATCTCAAACGTCTGGATTTAATGTTCCTAATTATGTCAGGTGAAGAATACAATGCGTACAGTTCTGTGTTGTGTAACTTTCTCCATTCTCCTGTAACTTCATCCCTCTTAGCCCCAAATATTTTCCTAAGCACCGAAATATATATATTCTCCCTGTAACATAGTCCTAGTAAGGTTATATTAAATTAAATTTTCATAATTTTACTAGCTATTTCAAATATTAAATTAATTATAATTCATTGAATTAAATTAGCTCATAAATTAAGTTACTACTTTACCTTATAGATTTATCTAAATTTAAATAAATGTGTAGTGAAGAATATTGCTGGAGAACCTTTTAAGTGTAGTGTAAATATTTGTAATTTAAATTTATGTATTGTATTGATTAAGGCTGGTTGAGTGGAAGAGAAGGCCTTATGGCCTTAACTCTGCCAGCGAAAATAAAACATTATTATTATTATTATTATTATTATTATTATTATTATTATTATTATTCTCAAACACCCTTAACCTATGTTCCTCTCTCAAAGTGAGAGTCCAAGTTTCACAGCCATACAGAACAACCGGTAATATAACTGTTTTATAAATTCTAACTTTCAGATTTTTTGACAGCAGACTAGATGACAAAAGCTTCTCAACCGAATAATAACAGGCATTTCCCATATTTATTCTGTGTTTAATTTCCTCCCGAGTATCATTCATATTCGTTACTGTTGCTCGCAGGTATTTGGATTTTTACACCTCTTCAAAGGATAAATTTCCAATTTTTATATTTCCATTTCGTACAATATTCTCGTCACAAGACATAATAATATAATTTATCTTTTAGGGATTTACTTCTAAACCTATTTCTTTACTTGCTGCAAGTAAAATTTCCGTGTTTTCCCTAATCGTGTGTGGATTTTCTCCTAACATATTCACGTCATCCGCATAGACAAGCAGCTGATGTAACCCGTTCAATTCCAAACCCTCTCTGTTATCCTGGACTTTCCTAATGACATATTCTAGAGAAAAGTTAAAAAGTAAAGGTGATAGTGCATCTCCTTGCTTTACACCACAGTGAATTGGAAACGCATCTGACAGAAACTGACCTATACGGACTCTGCTGTATGTTTCACTGAGACACATTTTAATTAATCCAACTAATTTCTTGGGAATACCAAATTCAATAAGAATATCATGTAAAATGTGTTTATTATTAATATTAATATTATTATTGTTATTATTATTGTTATTATTATTATTATTATTATTATTATTATTATTATGTTCATTCAGATTTTTGCCCATTAATTCCGGGTATAGTTATGAGAGAAAATGTGAATATTTTAATTGTCAAAATCTATATGCTAGACGCCATGAGCTAGATTATCTGTTCTTTTGTAAAGTCCTCAAAGGTGATATATCCTGTGACTCTTTCTTAAACAATATTACCTTACGTATTCCAACAAAAGATATGAGAGCCCACAAACTTTTCTATATTAGAAATTCGAAATTTCTTTCACCAGTCTCCAGATGCATTAAAAATGCCAACATGCATGGCTGCGAATTCGATCCCTTCAATGTATAGACTTTGTTTGCTCTTGGCAACGATTTATCATTTATGTATTATTTTAGGCATTATACTCAACTAACATTGTCTCATAGTATTCTTAGTTATCCATTCATCGTCATTATTGTAATTAATTGTAATTATATTTATGTGTAATAATTATTTTTGTTTTATGTTTTTTGTTAAATTTGTGCTGAACTGTAATTGGCCACTGGCTGTTGTACAGCACATTAAATAAATAAATAAATAAAAAATAAATAAAATAAATTAACTAATGGGTCATTTATTTTAAGAAGAACAGTTAGCTGGATACTTCTCGTTAAGGGAATATTCACTGTGAACGAAGCTGTTGTGAAGCAGATTTTGTCAGAATATTTTTGCTTCCACTTAGACTACATTCCAATGCCGATTTTTACCCATTGTATTTACTCGTATATTCATATATAGAAATCTATATCCCAACATACTTTGTAGTTTAAAAAATTAGTTAAATAAAGGAAATGCATATACTTTATGACAGTAAATACTGAATTCAGAATGTTTGAATTGACAACGGATGTGGTTCCATGAAATGAAATGAATGGCGGCAACCAGAGCAGGACGGATGTAAACAGCTCTCGGAGAGCGACTGTGTAACTGTAGTGAAACACTTGGTTGCAGGCGTATCACTAAACTGTCCAACAGGGCAAGCAAATACTAGAAGCTCCTTGTTCCATTCCGGTCTAACAATCGCAAAGGCATTTTTACGTAGGACTTGCACAACGCATGTCGGTTCTGTGCGAACATAACTTAAGTGCTCAACACAAAAGATGCAAGCTACAAAAACAGTAATGAACTTGTTTGTGTATAAGGTATCAGAAGTGTATATGCCCCCTTAATTAATTAAATCATATTTCGTATCTTATAACGGCTGTTAGACCTACAGGAAATTTGCATCGAATAGGCAACTAAACTGGCAGATAATAGTAATATACGTTACAAGAGCGGTATGTTGACGTTTTCATGTTCGAGGAAAAGATTGAAAAAACGAAACGTAGTTGAGCTTTTTTAATTTCCCAGAACATGAAAACAAACATACCGCTCGTGTATCGTACATTATTTTGTGCGAAGATCGTTTATTACATACCTGAAAGACGAATTTCTAATTAGTTGCAATGAAATCTCCATCTTGGTTTCTGTTCAATGACGGCAACTTTGGAAAACAAATATATCTATCTTCAACATTGTTCCTATAAAATGTTTTCTGTGTTTCCTATACTGCAGCAGGCCGTGATATACGTCTGTCTTTTTTTTCCCCCAGTCTATGATGAGTCTGGAATCTTGTTGATTTTTTCACGGCTTCCTTAATGTTACTTGCATTACAAATGCAGTAACTTTTGTGGTGTTGTAGAGTTTACTTAATTTTTGCAAATATTTAAAAAGAATAATTAACAGTGCAATTTAGGTGAAATTGCAGTGGTAAGTTTCCAATTTATAATTATTACTATATTTGAACGTCTTTAAAAATAATATGTTAAAAGCCTAAAGCAGTAAAATGAATATGACGCTTAAGCGGTAAAAATAGGGAAATTGTTATGTGTGTTAGGTTGGGAATACTGAATGTGGTATTTCACACTTACCGCGTATTGGTTTTGTGCGGAAAACAAGCAAATACGCACGATCTCGCACAAACAAATACATTCTTTTGTGGTTTAATATGATTTTTGTGTTATGACAAAATGATGTAAAAGGAATACATTTATCCATGACTGGTATCTAAACTGGTCTTTATTTCACCGTCCTTAGCAACTTAAATAATGATATTATTCACAGCAGTGCTTAAAAGTTTCTCACAGCAGTTAATTAAATGCTTTTGTGCGAGATCGTGCGTATTTGCTTGGTTTCCGCACAAAACCAATCCGCGGTAAGTCTAAAATTCCACATTCAGTATTCCCAACCTAACACACACAACAATTTCTCTCTTATTACCGCTTAAGTGACATATTGATTTTACTGCTTTAGGCTTTTAACATATTATTTTAGAGACGTTCAATATAGTAATAATTATAAATTGGAAACTTACCACTGCAATTTCACCTAAATTGCACTGTTAATTATTGTTTTTAAATATTTGCAAAAATTAAGTAAACTCTACAACTCCACTAAAGTTACTGCATTCGTGATGCATTTAACATTAAGGAAGCCGTTTGTTTTAAGTTCGCATTTATAGACTGGGGGAAAAAAAGACAGACGTATATCACGGCCTGCTGGAGTATAGTAAACACAGAAAACATTTTATAGCAACAATGTTGAACAAAGATATTTTGGTTTTCCGAAGTTGCCGTCATTAAACAGAAACCAACATGGAGATTCATTGCAACTAATTAGAAATTCGTCTTTCAGGTATGTAATAAATGATCTTCGCACAAAATAATGTACGATACAAGAGCGGTATGTTTGTTTTCATGTTCTCGGAAATTAAAAAAGCTCAACTACGTTTCGCTTTTTCAATCTTTTCCTCGACCATGAAAACGTAAACATATCGCTCTTGTAACGTATATTACTATTGTGGTTTAGGATGATTTTTGTGTTATGACAAAATGATGTAAAAGGAATACATTTATCACTGACTGATATGTAAACTGGTCTTTATTTGACCGTACTTTGCAACCTAAATAATGACATTATTCATAGCAATGTTTAAAAGTTTCTGAGTAAATGTGTATTTATTTATTTATTTATTTATTTATTTATTTATTTATTTATTTATTTATTCATTCATTTATTCTGGTGTAGTTAACGCCATCTGGCCTTCTCTTCCACAACACCAGGAATACAAATACAATAATAGAAATAAACAGAAAAAATACACTATATACAAAATAAAGCTACACAAGAAATAAAGAGAGGGAGAGAAAAAACACCATAAACAAAGTAAAGCCACACAAAAGTATACACAGGTTGCAGTCACACAAACTTTAAATGAGTGATTAAGTATCATAATTAATTGTATCCCAACTAATTAACTAACATAAACATATATTGATACCACGCACACAGGTCCACATCTGTGGAGTAACGGTTAGCGCGTCTAGCCGAGAAACCAGGTGGCCCGGGTTCGATTCCCGGTTGGGGCAAGTTATCTGGTTGAGGTTTTTTCCGGGGTTTTCCCTTAATCTAATATGAGCAAATGCTGGGTAACTTTCGGGGTTGGACTCCGGATTCATTTCACCGGCATTATCACCCTCATCTCATTCAGATTCTAAATAACCTAAGATGTTGATAAAGCGTCGTAAAATGACCTACTAAAAACACGCACACATTACCTTACAATTTCCCATATTCTGCACATACTACAGAGATTCTCAAACTTGAATACATTGAGATGACTTTCTTTGCAGTGTTTTATGGAGCTAACAAATCTTCACCATTGAAATAACAGCATTTTGGGCTTAGTATCCTGCTTCTTTAGAAGGTGCAGGCAGACTTCGATTCTGCACCTCATCTGAACTTTCCGCTAGTTTAGAGGTTTGTGATGTAAATTTGCTTTGTGTAAACGCGTGTAGTATCTACGTTCAGTCCGTCTTCTGTTGCGATTCCAACTGTTGGCAATAAACGCAATGGAGTGTTAACATAACTGTTTGAGCTCTACTGGAATTGCCGCATTCGATGCACACAGCGAGGTTAAGATTAGACTATATTTATCTACGGTTTCCATTAGTTGTAAGCTAGAGGTCACCACGCCCACATCCATTTCACCGCGTTGTGAGCTTCAATTGAAACTGTTGTTTTATACCCTCCGGTTTTCAAAGTAAAATTAGCAATTGACTTTGATTTTCCTTGCATTGTGAGTTGGTCACTGCAGTAGCTGCTTGGTCAAGAACAAGAAAATCAGCTTGTTCCGAAGGTGCCTAGGATTTTTCATTTAAAATCCCATAGTTGTCTGGTGTTTGTAAGCGATTTTCACTTTTTTACTAGTGTAGGGGTGCTAATCCTATGCCTCAACCCCAAAACTCCTAATTGGAGGATTAGAAAATGTCTGAGGCAGGGTTGTGGGCTGTCATTAAATTCTTTTAATATTACTTTTAGATTAATATCATTTTGAGAATGGAGATGGAAATGCCAAGAAATGGGGGGACAGCCAAATAAAACACGGATAGAGTGGAAGGGGGGAAGATGCCTGACTTTTTCTTTGATTGAAAATGTAAGATACTGTTCGTTTAGTTTTGAATTTCATATTGAAATATCAATGTCTGGAAGGTATTTTGAAACTATATTTTTGGTACAAAACAGAAAACATTAATTACCTTGTTTATAGATACAGGTTTTCTTCTTACCTGCACCCCGATAGTCGGGTTAAAGTGCACATTTAAAGTGCAACACTGAAATTCTTTTAATAATTCATTATCATAATACACTGCTCTCTTAAATTGACGGAACATATTGGGAATTAATTCAATGGCTTTCCCAAAACACGCCATGAAATATTTCATATAAAACCATTTTTATCTCGAAAAAGAAATAAAAACGAACAAAATAGTATTAAACTTTTTTGATTGGAATATGTCAAAGAATAACTCCCTGAAACTAATGACATTACTTACGGTTCACTCTGTATATGGTGTATATATTAGATTTCTTTTTAATTCTAAAGTGACGCATGATACGAAGATAAGTAACAAAATTACGCAAGAATGTGAATCTATAAATCCCGTGGTATGTGGTCATTAGTTACTGGTGGTAGTGCTATCTACTGTGGCTCTCCCCCGGGTTCAAGGTGGATTGAGAGACCGTAGTGATGCCTACGTGGAAAATTACAGATTTTTCGAGTAAATCAATATGTAATTTCTCTTAACAAATATTTTAGAAACCGTAGAGTCAATTCTAATTATTAGGAGGAAAGAAAGGAGGTGTTACGGAGTAAACTTGAAATAAACCACCCTTATTGAACTTTCAGTTAATCTGACATAAATATTTTAATATGGATTGATTCTAGAAGAGTTCAATCATTGACTTTATATATGAAAAAAATCAGTTTACTAGTTTAGAAATACATTCTGACATACAAAAAAGTATTTCAAAAGCTTTTATCTCGTGACTACGTTTGCTGGAAACGTGTTATCTCTCTCCCTTAGTCTGAATTTCGCTGTGCAATACAGGGATATTGATCTCAGACACGTGTCAATTTGTGTTTATATAACATTAAACCATTTTGAACTCCTTGATGGCCAGGCAGCCAACACTTCACTTCTGTAGAGCGGATAACCTAATTAAGGTGCCACTAGCACAAACCACTCTGTTTCGGTTGGTCAACAAAGCTGAAAGAGTAACTTCTATGAAGACACAGCAAGCATCGTATTTCACATTATCCACTGTCTGCAGAAAGTAACTTTCTGTTCCTTGTGCGAAGACTTGCTCTTCTAGACTTCTTATATTAGTTGATCAGTGGGTAGAATTACAAAGAGAATACAGTTTCCGTCGCACTCGTTCAACTTCCTGCTGAAAGATGTGGAAGAAGCAATCTCCGTTTCATGTAGGAAATGTACAATTGTACAGAGTGTATGAAGGTAACTCAGAAAATAAGATTCCGAGTTGTAATGTGTCTTGCTATGGCGATTACTTCCGTGACAAACTCATTTCGTTCTTATCCGTTTCAGAATATGTGTAGGGCGTAGGCCTATCTGTAAGCTTCCTAAGAAAATTAATTAATGGGTGAGTTTTATACAGTCAATACTTAACAATATTACATATATTAAATCTTTATGTTACTACATGAGATAACATTTACAAATAATAACAAACGTTCTCATCAATAAATTGGCATCTTCAGGTCAAAGTAAAACATATTGACATAAAATGAACACTTGAGATATTCTAGTTAAAAACTTACTTACTTACTTACAAATGGCTTTTAAGGAACCCGAAGGTTCATTGCCGCCCTCACATAAGCCCGCCAACGGTCCCTATCCTGTGCAAGATTAATCTAGTCTCTATCATCATATTCCACCTCCCTCAAATCCATTTTAATATTATCTTCCCATCTACGTCTCGGCCTCCCTAAAGGTCTTTTTCCCTCCGGTCTCCCAACTAACACTCTATATGCATTTCTGGATTCGCCCATACGTGCTACATGCCCTGCCCATCTCAAACGTCTGGATTTAATGTTCCTAATTATGTCAGGTGAAGAATACAATGCGTGCAGTTCTGTGTTGTGTAACTTTCTCCATTCTCCTGTAACTTCATACCGCTTAGCCCCAAATATTTTCCTAAGTACCTTATTCTCAAACACCCTTAACCTATGTTCCTCTCTCAGAGTGAGAGTCCAAGTTTCACAACCATACAGAACAACCGGTAATATAACTGTTTTATAAATTCTAACTTTCAGATTTTTGGACAGCAGACTGGATGATAAGAGCTTCTCAACCGAATAATAACAGGCATTTCCCATATTTATTCTGCGTTTAATTTCCTCCCGAGTGTCATTTATATTTGTTACTGTTGCTCCAAGATATTTGAATTTTTCCACCTCTTCGAAGGATAAATCTCCACTTTTTATATTTCCATTTCGTACAATATTCTGGTCACGAGACATAATCATATACTTTGTCTTTTCGGGATTTACTTCCAAACCGATCGCTTTACTTGCTTCAAGTAAAATTTCCACTTTTTATATTTCCATTTCGTACACTATTCTGGTCACGAGACATAATCATATACTTTGTCTTTTCGGGATTTACTTCCAAACCGATCGCTTTACTTGCTTCAAGTAAAATTTCCGTGTTTTCCCTAATCGTTTGTGTATTTTCTCCTAACATATTCACGTCATCCGCATAGACAAGCAGCTGATGTAACCCGTTCAATTCCAAACCCTGCCTGTTATCCTGAACTTTTCTAATGGCATATTCTAGAGCGAAGTTAAAAAGTAAAGGTGATAGTGCATCTCCCTGCTTTAGCCCGCAGTGAATTGGAAAAGCATCAGATAGAAACTGACCTATACGGACTCTTCTGTATGTTTCACTGAGACACATTTTAATTAATCGAACTAGTTTCTTGGGAATACCAAATTCAATAAGAATATCATATAATATTTCCATCTTAACCGAGTCATATGCCTTTTTGAAATCTATGAATAACTGATGTACTGTACCCTTATACTCCCATTTTTTCTCCATTATCTGTCGAATACAAAACCTAGTTAAAAACAGTCGTTAAAAAATTTAAATGCTATAATAGGCAATCGGAATAATATGCCATTAAAAATAAGTGGCAAGATAAAGTTATCCAGATGTCATAGAGTATACTGGGGACGATGTATTAACATAGAAGTATATGTGACGAAGAAGGAAGGCATGACCTCTTCAAGTATTGCAGGTACAGTTCCAAAAAGATGAAAAATGCTACAATGTAGGACGTTCGTGTTGCTGAATATGGATGTATGGAATAAAGCCCTGTAAAGTATAAAGGGTGGTGTAAAAGAAAGTTTTTGATAACAATTAATTTTTTTTATAAAGTCTTAAAATTACGATACTTACAGAAGGTTGAGAAGAGGTTGACTTGAGTCCATATTCAGCAACACGATCGTCCTACATTGTAGCATTTTTCATCTTTTTGGAACTGTACCTACAATACTTGAAGAGGTCATGCCTTCCTTCTTCGTCACATATACTTCTATGTTAATACATCGTCCCCAGTATACTCTATGATATCTGGATAACTTTATCTTGCCACTTGTTTTTAATGGCATATTATTCAGATTGCCTATTATACCATTTTAATTTTTTAACGATTGTTTTTAACTAGAATATCTCAAGTGTTCATTTTATGTCAATATGTTTTACTTTGACCTGAAGATGCCAATTTATTGGCGAAAACGTTTGTCATTATTTGTAAATGTTATCTCATGTAGTAAAATAATGATTTAATGTATGTAATATTGTTAAGTATTGACTGTATAAAACTCACCCATTAATTGATATTGTACTTAACGGATCAACATGCCTTTAAAATTCCTAAGCTAAGCTTTCTGTTAATCTATTATGCCGTTTGTAAGATCAACATTCATCCATTGTGTTCTGTCCAAGGGCAGGTCTTTCACTGCAAACCCAGCATTCTCCAGTCTTTCCTATTTTCTGCCTTCTTCTTTGTCTCCTCATATGATCCAATATTAATGTCGTCTAACATCTGATATCTTCTTCTGCCCCGAAATCTTCTTTCGTTCACCATTTCTTCCAGTACATCCTTCAAAAGGCAGTTTCTTTTCAACCAGTGATCCAACCAATTCCTTTTCCTCCTTCTGATCAGTTTCAGCATCATTCTTTCTTCAGCCACTCTTTCCAACACAACTTCGTTTCTTATCGTCTCTTTCCACTTCACACGCTCCATCCTCCTCCATACCCACATTTCAAATGCTTCTATTCGCTTCTCTTCACTTCGTCTTAATGTCCATATTTATGCTCATATACAATGTTACACTCCATACAAAGCACTTCACTAGTCTCTTTCTTAGTTTTTTTTCAGAGGTCCACAGAAAATGCTTCTTTTTCTATTAAGAGCTTCCTTTGCCATTGCCATTCTTCTTTTGACTTCCTGGCAGTACTAAGTAATACCGCCCTAAAAATGTTCAGTAGTTATGAGCAAAGATGCTTCATAAAAATTAAAGTTTCAGAGGAAAATGTGAAACTCGATGCTTTAGAGAATTAAAAGAAGCTTATGGGACAGAAGTTCAAAATTGTCTACTGCAAGATGAGTGGACACCTGTGGAGTAACGGTCAGCGCGTCTGGCTGCAAAACCAGGTGGCCCGGGTTCGATTCCTGGTTGGGGCAAGTTACCTGGTTGAGGTTTTTTCCGGGGTTTTCCCTCAACCCAATACGAGCAAATGCTGGGTAACTTTAGGTGCTGGACCCCGGACCCATTTCACCGGCATTATCACCTTCATATCATTCAGACGCTAAATAACCTAGATGTTGAGGCAGCGTCGTAAAATAACCCAATAAAATAAAATAAATAAAGATGAGTGGAAGCGAGGAATTCACTTTCATTCAAGAGTTGACAACCATAGAGCTTTAGATCGATCAGCGAGAAAGACATTCAGAAATGATACTGCAGATGGAGTCCGCCATCTCCCAAGGATTTAGCAAAGTATTGTTGACATGGCAGGGGATTATATTTGAAGTGTGTAATGCCAAAAGTAACCTAGTAATGTAAATTAATTTAGTGTGAAACAGTAACTATGTTGCCATTACTTTCCGAATGTCCTGGTAGTATGTGTGTTTTATTTCAAAGAAGGACGTAAATTTTGCTAAAAATAAAATAAGCCGTATTTCATGTAATTAATTCCCAGGAAATTTGACTCTTAAGATACTGAATATGAACAAAATTCGTCTAATATTTGTAGTTTATGAAAAATCGAGTACACAACCATCTATCAAAAACCACTTCACCGGTATTGCTGTAAACGTGCATTTTCCTGAAGTTATCTGAACAAACGTTCTGCCGCATCACACTCATTTCTTCCTACACTTCGTAAAATGGAAAATAAAAATAATTACCACAAACGTAAGGTTGAAAAATTTGATGTACCTTTCTGTTTTCGTACATAAAGTTACGTAACCTATACTTTTCTAGCAGCAGCTATTTTGATAACCACAGTTTTTAATATTAAAAGCCTTTATTTTAATATATATTAAGGAAGTAATAAAAAAATTAATTTTATGTAAATTTGAGTTGTTTATAGGAAAGTAACAGCTGTTTACCAATTATCTGACAAATATACAGACTGATGCAGCCTATAAAGAGGATTACAGAACAATTCGTGCTTTGAAAATATACGTTCAATATTATTGTATTGAAGCATTATAAACTCACAGACAATTTTTTATTGTTATATTTGAAATAGAATGGAGAATGTTTTAATTTCCTTTATGAAAATGAAAGCTGATTATGCTTCATGTCTTCGTTCTTTTTGTATTATAGATAATATCATTCTATTTGATTTAAAACCGTTTGCTGAAGCCCTTCTATAATACCGTCACGTACATGTTTTCCCATATTTTTTTTTACTACACTGCTTGATTCACATATTTCTATCCAAATTTACAGACCTTATTCTTGGAATCGATTTAAGTAGAAAAGTTCTTGTGTGCATAGGTTGTCCACACCTTTGGAGTAACGGTTAGCAAGTGGCTCGGGTTCGAATTCCGAAAATGCCGGGTAATTATCGGTGCTGGACCCAGGACATTATCATTTTCATTTTATTCGGACGGTAAATAACCTAAGATGGTGATACAGCGTCTTAAAATAACCCACTAAAAAGCATGGGTTGCAAACTCACGCGTTGCGTTGTTGACGCCGTTTGAATATTAGAACATTAAAACGTAATTATCTTGACTGTGTAAAACGATATAAAATGCCGACATAAACGCTTGCAGACCTATTTCATTGTACTCCCTCTGTCCCATAATAATTGTCCGGTACGCCGAAATGGTATTACAGTAATTACAGACGACGGGGCAAACGAGAAGTGCACGCATGAGGAGAAGCGCTGTAGATCAGTGCACAGGGTTATGCAGGGCAATAACGTGATCTTATCGAGACAAGCAACACATACCGCCCAGAAGATTACCGAAAGTGGGTATTGGTTTTCAACTCACCGGTATGGCACTGTATACAAACTAGAGTAGCAAAGCAAGCTGGAAATCGTTAGTAGAGCATACTCCTGCAGTGAGTACGTGCGTTTGAACAGACATGGACATCCTGGGAACACAACTGGCGGTAGTGAGTGACAGGGGTAGCAAGAACCTTACAGAGAGTGAACGGCAGGCGGTATAGGAGTTTTTGTTGAAAAACACTACGGCTGACTTAGTGAAGAAAGGTACTATAACAGGTGCAGCAGAGAAATTTCATGTCAGTAAAAGAATAGCACGCTGCATTTGGCAACGGGGGCGGCAGTCTTTGAAAAGTGGATCCATGCTCATCAATAAATTAACCCCAGCACTAAATGAAAAATGGCCTCCTGAACCGCGCACAGGGAGAATTCAGGTGTCAGTTCAGCAGGACCTTGCGCGTCCGCATATCGCTCCCAATGACCGTACCTGGATGGACGCTGCAGCAGCCAGTGGAATCACTTTGGAACTCGTGTGCCAACCGCCTAACTGTCTGGATATGAATGTTTTAGATCTGGGGTACTTCCGGGCAATTCAGTCTCTCCAGCATCAGTCAGCTCCACAAACTACTGATGAATTGATCCCCGCCATTGAAACAGCCTTCTCCCAGCTGACACGCAACAAGCTCAACGTCTTCCTCACTTTGTAGTTCAGTCTTATTGAAATAATGAAATTCAATGACGGGAAGAACAACAAGATTCCCCATATGCAGAAGGGGCACCTGGACCACCTCAACATTCTCCCATATCGCTTGGAGCGTCCTCGGAACATTTACGAAAAGGCTACAGTAGCACTGCAGCAGTAGGTCTGTGGTTCTAGGCAAACTGTTGGAATGACAACCTTCCCGGTCTAATAGGCAGTTCTTTGTCTTTACTCGTAGGAGAATGTTTTTCTTTGTTTCACTTCTTGGTCAATGTGTACTATTCCTGGAGTTATTAAAGTTCCACTCCTAGGAGTATTTATTTTGGCTCAATGACTAGCCAATTTGTACTGATCCTGGAGTCATAAAGTTGTAAGAGTAGTATTCATGTTCTTTTTTTGGCTCAATGATTGGCCAATTTATACAGATCCCGGACTAATAAATTTTTTCTTTTGCTAGCTGAGTGACAATTTTGTACGGATTCTGAAGTAATACAATTGTATTATCATTTATGTGTTTCATTTTGCCAGTGTAAAATTATGGATATCGGACAATTATTATGGGACAAGAAATAAAAGCGTACCGGACAATTATTATGGGACAGAGGGAGTATCAAAGTATATGCCTCCATTATATAGGGTGGAAGTGAATAGCTCTTGTTGTATGTGACCAAAAAGTTTAATACTATACAGTGCATAGTTTTATATCAGTTTTATATCAACGACATATCAGAATCTCTAAAGTACTGCCGACACCATCTCTATGCAGACGACCTTCAAATATGCATAAAATTCCACACTGACGAAATAAATGATGCAATAACTAAAATTAATGACGATCTGGACTCAATCTGGACATGGACACGGAAATTCCTACTTAAACTAAATCCAGAAAAATCACAGTCAATCATTGTGGGTCATTCACGTTTGTTAAGCACCATTACCATACCAAATTTGTCCCCGATTAAAATATACGGCACCGAAATTCCGTTCAGTGAATCAGTAAAGAATCTAGGTATTTATATGGATAAAAGTTTAAATTGGAACATTCAACTTGCAGAAACCTGCAAAAAAGTATTCTCATTAATCCACTCGTTTAGGCGATTGAAGAATTTTCTACCCTTTTCCATGAAAAAAATGCTAGTGCAAACACTCGTGATGCCCCACTTCGATTACTGTGATATTCTGCTTACTGACCTAAGCGTTACTTCGGTGCAGAGACTACAACGTGTTCATAATATGTGCGTCCGTTTCGTCTACAATATTCGCCGGGCTGATCACGTAACACCATCCCTCGAAATGTTGTCCTGGCTCCGTCTAGAAGATCGTAGGAAAATCCACTATCTTTCCCTTCTCTTTCACATATTACATTTCTCCACTCCTGTCTATCTTGCGTCTCGTTTTCAAAATTTATCCACCCATCATAACCTAGACACACGATCACAACACTCCTCAATATTACCCATTCCCTCCCACCGAACATCCTCATATTCATCTTCTTTCACTGTGGCTGTTCCTCGGCTTTGGAATTCCCTACCGAGTAATGTCAGGGACTGTCAGACATCAAACCAATTTAAGAATAGACTGACGAAATATTTTTCTAACAATTCTTGTTAACAATAATAGCTCTTTCAGGTTTCTTAATGTTTAACGGTTATATATATATATATCACAGATAAATATCTAAATTATCTCATTATTATTATTATTATTATTATTATTATTATTATTATTATTATAACTATTTCTTACCAATGTTTATTATTGTCACACTCACATTAGTTATCCAACTTTCATTATTTACTTTCATGTTTTACGGTCTAGATATTAATGTAATAACTATGTAAGCAATTGTATTCTATTAGAATTAAGGCTGGTTCACAATAAATCGAGAACGGAAACGACAACGAGAATGAGAACGGAAATAATGTTAAAATAAATATATTTAAATATGAGCATTCACAATAGTTAATTGTGAGTGCTCTCATTTAAATACATTTATTTTAACATTATTTCCGTTTTCGTTCTCGTTGTCGGTTCCGTTCCCGGTTTATTGTGAACCAGCCTTTAGAGTCTGGCTGGGCGGAAGAGAAGGCCTACTGGCCTTAGCTCTGCCAGATTAAATAAATAAATTATTATTATTAATTTTCTCAGAAAAAAAATGTTTTTTTTTCTCAAATTTTTAACACCTTCTTATTAGATAAATATTACGACTAGGATCGTGATTTTTGTCTACATCGATAGAAAATGTAATCAAGTTGTATTATATATCCTATCCGATAGCGAACTTGAAAATTCAGTGTGAAAAGGTGAGTCCCTATCCATCCATAAAGGGAAAGACTTTTTAAATTGAAATTTCAAATGGCGAGGTAATTATTTTATAACACGAATTCTCTAAACGTTAATCCTCCAGTGTAAAGCTGAAATGGTGTGTTTTACAGAGTTTGGCTCTGAACAAACATATGATTTTTATATTTTGTACTAATTCATTAATTACGTGCACGTACTCCTGTCCCTTTCACATCATTACCCGACATTAGTGCTTATTATATAATAAATCATTATAAAACATTAATAATCAATATATAAACATTCATACATACGAATTTGGCTTTTATGTGTTTTGAAAACGGCCGTTTAACAGCACGTTTTAAATGGAACTATTTCTATATTTTGCAGTTGATTAACCGCAAATCAAACGCATATTTGTGTGCCTGCGTCAGCCTTCCTAATGAACTGATTGTTCTGTGAATGAGTCGCCGGTGACCCCTGGCCGTAATGTTAAGAGCCCCGCCGAGTTGAGCGTAGTTGTGATTGCTTTGTTTGAGATTCAAGTTCCCAAACGGTACAGAGATATAGTGAGTGTAAAAAGTATTTGAACACAGTGATTTCAACAAAATATTGGGTTACCTTCTTTGTTTAGGGAATGATAAAAAAATATCGGTTATCCTGAATAAATATGAACAAAATTCAAGAACACCACAAATATCAGTCCGAAAGTGGAAAGTATTCGAACACACAAGTTTTAGACTGTGGCCCTCAGCGTGAATTATCTACATATTTTGACCCCCAGTCCCTCTGAAGTTGGACAAGCCCGAGCTAGAGAATTAAATTAAATTATATAGGCTTCATTTAACAGAGGAAAAATAAAATAATTTTCAAATTCAATAGCAATACTAAATTAAGTTTTATTATCGCTAGGTTCGTAGACTGCCCCTACAAACAAACTGTATCTCATCTTTCCTCTGGAGAAATAAATAATAATGAATTCAGCTTTGCTGTACAAGGAAGTCTGAGACAGAATTAAGACATTCTTTTTCAGACATTACTTACTTACTTACTGGCTTTTAAGGAACCCGGAGATTCATTGCCGCCCTCACATAAGCCCGACATTGGTCCCTATCCTGAGCAAGATTAATCCATTCTCTATCAACATATCCCACCTCCCTCAAATCCATTTTAATATTATCTTCCCATCTACGTCTCGGCCTCCCTAAAGGTCTTTTTCCCTCTGGCCTCCCAACTAACACTCTATATGCATTTCTAGATTCGCCCATACGTGCTACACGCCCTGCCCATCTCAAACGTCTGGATTTAATGATCCTAATTATGTCAGGTAAAGAATACAATGCGTGCAGTTCTGTGTTGTGTAACTTTCTCCATTCTCCTGTAACTTCATCCTTCTTAGCCCCAAATATTTTCCTAAGGACCTTATTCTCAAACACCCTTAACCTATGTTCCTCTCTCAAAGTGAGAGTCCAAGTTTCACGACCATAAAGAACAACCGGTAATATAACTGTTTTATAAATTCTAACTTTCAGATTTTTCGACAGCAGACTGGATGATAAAAGTTTCTCAACCGAATAATAACAGGCATTTCCCATATTTATTATTTGTTTAATTTCCTCCCGAGTATCATTTATATTTGTTACTGTTGCTCCAAGATATTTGAACTTCTCCACCTCTTCAAAAGATAAATTTCCAATTTTTATATTTCCATTTCGTACAATATTGCCGTCACGAGTCATAATCATATACTTTGTCTTTTCGGGATTTACTTCCAAACCTTTCTCTTTACTTGCTTCCAGTAAAATTCCCGTGTTTTCCCTAATCGTTTGTGGATTTTCTCCTAATATATTCACGTCGTCCGCATAGACAAGCAGCTGATGTAACCCGTTCAATTCCAAGCCCTTTCTGTTATCCTGGACTTTCCTAATGGCATATTCTAGAGCAAAGTTAAAAAGTAAAGGTGATAGTGCATCTCCTTGCTTTAGCCCACAGTGAATTGGAAACGCACCTGACAGAAACTGACCTATACGAACTCTGCTGTACGTTTCACTGAGACACATTAGTGAAGCAAATTTCTACATACTGTCACTTTATTTCGCAAGTTAGTGACTCCAAGATCTACTGATCTATGACGCGAAGATGTAATAAAAATTGGGATGAAAATTACTTCAGTAAGAGTAATAATATTTGAACATCACACACAATGATGGAACAGATCTCGACCCGCCCGCTTTATGCAGCGAACTGCAACTGATATTTCTGTCCTTATCTGTTGTCTCTGTCTTCCACGTCTCGTGCACCGTGCACCAACGTCGTACTGCTGCTAGCACTCAATTGGCTTAGGCCACATGCCTTCTTATTCTGAAACCGCTATAATAATAACTCTAATAATTCTTCCACTCATCTCACAACTCCCTGTGTCGTAGAAGTCTGCCGCCTGGGATCGGAACCAGTGTGTGACAGCCGTCTGCACCTCTCTGTTGATCTCACAGTATGACAAATATCTCAATTCCGGTGGGGAATACGTTGAAAAATAGCGAAATAATTGCTGTATCTGTTAAATAAACCTTTCCAAGAAATTGTGGAAACTTACTTTCTGGAACTTGAACTTAGAAGATTCAATCCGGCATCGGAATGAGAATCCGGTATGGCTTAGTGGATAGAGCGTCAGCACGTAGAGGTGAAGACCCGGGTTCAAATCCCGGTGCCGGAGAGAATTTTTCTCCGCTCTACCTATCCATCATATGATGATGCAGAATTTCTGCATGGAAATATCATATGTAGGCCTACTTCGGTACATCATAATAATATATGATATGCGAAAATAAGGGGAGAGGATGATATTTTTTTGGTGAAAAATGAGTAAATTTTCAAAAAAAGGAAATTTCTTTAAAATACTCTGTGATATGTGTGGAATGCATAACATAACATATTGTGGATATTTGTGCCCTTATCGGATGTTGAGACGTCATTTTGAAACTTCCTGCGCTATGGATTTCTAAATCACACGCCCACTTTTATCGGTTTCCAGTAACTTCATTTTTTTTTTTGCTACATTGCCAGACAAAAATGGATATAATTTCTGAACTATTAAAGATACATGCATGAAATTTAGAACACACATTCTTTAGACTATTAGGAAATGTTTCTCTGTAACAGAATATTGTTAATTGATTTCATTTTAAAAATACGTCCGATTGTTTGCAAGAAAGGAAATCAGAAAATTGTTATTAAATTTTAATTGTTTATTTTACAAACGTAGGGACTAATATCGAAATTCTGTTACAGACAGTTTGTAGAGCATGCTTTTGTAAATACATTGCAAATAAAAGTTTGAATCTACCTTTAAAAATGGTGTAGATATATCGGTTTTAGTACAATCCTGCATTGGGTTTATTTTTTTTAAATTTGGGGCCCCAAACAATTTTTTTTTCAAAATACTTGTATTTGGTTGAGTTCCTACATCTATGAGATCTCTACATACAAAAAATTAATATTTTACACCAAATAGGAAAAAAATTTAAAAAATACCATCCTGTCCCCTTAAATCACTATAACGCAGAATTTCTCCATGGAAATATCATATGTACTTCGGTATCATAATAATATATGATATGCGAAAATAATCACTTAGTGATTTAAGACTGCGTTCATTCCGTCGTATCCCGGCCACTTGGTCACTCGTATTGAGTGCACCTCTGCACATTAATGTGTTGGACATTATGCCACTGTCACACATCTATGACTCAGTGCATGAGAGTTGGCCACTACAGGGAACCTAAGAGGTGGAACTTAAACTGAGAGGATTCAATTCGGCATCGGAATGGGAATCCGGTATGGCTTAGTGGATAGAGCGTCAGCACGTAGGACTCAAGACTCGGATTCAAATTCCGGTACCGGAGTGAATTTTTCTCCGCTTCACCCATCCTTCACCTGTGATAAAGTTTCGAGTCATGATATCCAATTATATTTATTGTAGGCCTATATACACTTACGAAACCCACTGAAAATTGCATTACTGTGATATATTGTTCTGGTTAAAACTGATTTTATGTTTTATCAGTAGTACTATTAACTCAATTGTAATATGTATGTTTCAAACTACATTTTTCAATTTAGATATCCCTCGCACGATGAGTCTAGTAAAATAGGATGAGGGATATTAATTTCCTTAAAAAATGATGTATGCAAAACATTTGCAGAAGTATTTTCTAATTTCCTGTTTGATATTTGACAATTCAATTTACCTATCTACCTTTCACAACTGATGCTTCAATGTAAATCCCTGCTATTTGTCATTATTAACTTTGGCGGTGAGGTCTGATTCCTCCAAAACTACGAGCATGTCTCCTTCCAAAATCTGACTTTAAACAGTTTCAGTGTCGTCGTCGAAATCTGATACTCCTTAACCAGACCTGCAGAACTGTAGCTCCTCAGAGCGACTGCCTTACTATCCCTTCTACCCCATCCACATCTTCTACCAGTGCGGTCATAGCGTTCTAGTTACGCTCGACTGCTTCAACATTCATTCTTGCGGCGGTAGGTATACAATACGCCAGCCGTGGCGAAAATGTGACTTGCGAGCACATTGTGGCTGCCAATGATAGCTATGCATTTCTCTTGGTTCCTACCTCCCCCAATTCCCACCCTCTCACTCACTGGAGTCAAACTCCGTTCCATTTGTATTTGTCTCTGATCTGCGAGTGGTGTATCGTCGCAATGACTCTCTCGAAACCATGTACCTCTACAAAAACGAAAGTTTCAAGTAGGATGGGAGGACGCATTTTTTTTGCTGTCAATATGATGAGAATATTAAATGTTGGATTTGTTCACAAGTATTACAAGGAAAACGGTTGTATAACATAAAACGGCATTATACTGCATGTCACTCATGAAACGTTAAAAGGTTAAGTGTCATTATTATTATCATCATCATCATCATCATCATCTCTGTACGTCGATCATTTTTCAGCAGATGTACGAATAATGCGGTTAGCTCACAGATTTACAATGTGATGTTGAATGAAAGCTAGATATAAGGACTTGGCAGATGTTGAATTTTTTAAATCTTTGCCGAAAAATAAGTATCCCAAGCTTCGTTCTTTCGCTTGCTCTGTTGAAGCCATGTTCGCTACACTTACGTTTGTGAAAAATTATTTTCAACAATGAAAATAGTAAAAACCAAATTTAGATCACGACTGACAGACAAATACCTTCGTGATCAACTACGACTGGCAGTAAGTGACATAATTTCTGATTTTGAAACTTTGTCGCAGAGACATTCAAGACAGTTAATTTTAGGTTGTGATAATGTGTCCTACGTTTTCTTATTCATTTCTTTCTTCCTTACACGTAGGCCTACTAATCATTAGTTTGTAACCTTATACTGTATAAAATTATATTTAAGTGCTTGACATAAGAAAAATGGAAATCCGTTAATAGACAGTTGCTTCACTTCCTCTTCGGGTGTCCGCCTCCCTCCATAGGTGCTATGCACGTTGCAGGTTACACAGTGGCTCGGCGCACGATGACATTTTCGCCACGGCTGCAATACGCTATCGAGAATTACAAATGAACAGACAATAAAATCCTTAGGAACATACCTTCAGAAAGTAAGAGAAAAATGAATGACGGAAATAAGTAAGTTAAAAGACATGTAAAATAAATTTTAAAATGTATGTGTGCATATAATGTAAGAAGGTCTACCTATGTATATACCGTCCTATTACTAGTAAAGTCAATTAAGCCCACTTTTTGTGTAAAATAAGTTAAGTACAGTCCCCGACTTGTCTTTCCTTGCTCTGTATTCTACTAAAATTAAATAAGTCCGAAATGTTTCATGCAGACAACAAACCAATTACTTTGTTTGAAGAATTTATTATGATTTTTCGTGCATTAATAAAGTTTTAATTCCTGTTTTTACAAAACTTGCATTACTGGCCTTAACTGGTTTTACTAGTAATAGGACGATAAATAAATTGTACGTTGATAAGTGAGTGATAGCTATATGACCGGATGTCAATGCTGTCATTCAACATTGTAATGCACTTTAGCCAAATAAATAAATACACAATACGCGTACTGCAATTTAGAGAGAACTGGAACATGGCAAAATCTAAACCCGTGAAGAAATGCTACTTCCAAAGGAAATGAGAATATGATTATTTTGTTGTAGAAGACGAAAGAATTGCTTGTTTACTGTGTCCCATCCAATTTATTTCTACTCGTCATTTCAATATTAAACCACATTTCAACAAAGCTCACATTAAGAATTATGGAATGCACAAACTTTCGGGTAAATTCATTATTACGAACTGTATATTCATTATTTATTTATATACTGTTAAATTAAGGATGTCACTCGTTGTGTTAATTTTGAATTGAAATTAATAGTGACTTTCAAAGTTCATTACTTAAATGCTATAAATTTATGTTCCGTAGGTGATGATAGGAGAAAAGTTTTCGAAAATCTAAAGCAGGTTAGGTGGAAATAAATCTCAAAGAAACTACCGACAGGAAATCTAGCATAGGGGAGAGTCGGGTAGTATCGGACATCGGGTAATATCGGACAGCGAGTTTCTTTCATCTACCACACGATGATAGTATCTGATTGACATGGTTACGTTTCTGTGATGTCGCATAGAGAAACGTAACCATGTCATTCAGGTACTACCATATGGTGGTAGATGAAAGAAACGCACTGTCCGATACTACCCGACTCTCCCCTTATTGTAAACCTTGAAACGAGATAACCCATTATAAATACGATGAATTTATTACAATCCTTTTTGAAAATTACAGTGCCGCCACTGATGGACCTTGCATGGACAGAGGATACTCTGTCTAGGCGACAGTCTCCAATAGAAGTGGAGTGAGGCTGACGTCATATTTCCCGTACTTACGGGTTCTGCAGGCCTGTCCTTAGCAATAAAATGAGAACGTTGCAAAACTCAAGTTCACAACAATAATGTAACCAGAACTGATCAATAAAGCTCGTATTTGCTATTAAATTATCTCGATAGCGATGAAGACATGTCACCGGTGTTAAGGGTATATGTACGTGAACGACCAAAAATATTATCAGAAAATGCAGGCTCTAAATTTCTAAAATTTTATAAGGAAATGAACTCACAATTGGACAAAAATTACAAGGTACCACAACAAGACTTAGTAGAACTTAAATATCTGATAAAAGTATAAAAAGGTTATTAATAATATTTTTTAGAATTCACTTTTTACTTTAAATTAAATTATCCAAAATTTGAAAATGTTCACATACATTTTTTCATAACTCCACAACCATTAGAGATAGATTTCATAAATTTTGTATACTGATTTAACATGCATTAATGCTAAAGGTAGACTACAAAATTGCCCATTTCTTTGAAAACAGAAAGATTAGGTCATAAAACATTATGTAAATTTTAATATATTCTATATATGAATAAATAAAAAATTAATTGTATTAAAATAAACAACTTTACATGTCTGAGAGTAGTGTACTTTACAGAAATAAGTGTTTATTACATGCAGATAAAATATTAAAGATGGCAGAGAGACCATAATAGTGTTATGATTACCAAAAGATGTAACTGCAGAATTTTTTTTCTTTTTATCATACTTTGATAAAACTGGTTTGAAAAATAGTATTAGTAACCTTTTTTATATTTTATCAGATATTTAAGTTCTAATAAGTCTTGTTGCGGTACCTTGTAATTTTTGTCGAATTGTGAGTTCATTTTTTTTTATAAAATTTTAGAAATTTAGAGCCTGCAATTTCTGATAATATTTGTGGTCGTTCACGTACATATACCCTTAAGAGAGTCGAATTTAATTGGACGAAACTGTTGCAGCAAATTTAAGCAGGTATCTGTGAACACTAAAAAGTGACGGCGCCATTAAAGTTAAATTAGATGGAAATCCCAGCAAAAGCATTACATTAATATATGCATGGAGGCTCCCACTTACGGTTGGGATCAAATCCTGTGACGAAGTCTGGACATGGCGCATGCGCAGAAGAGCCAGCTCGTGTTTCTGGCCAACACGACCAGCCGTCAAACGTCCCGGGGCAGAAGAGTCCTGAAACAGAGATTACAGAGCCCGTTAGCTACACAAACACGAGCGACGCCATTTACGAGATGGGTTCTTCAGCTTCACACCGGGGTGCAAGTGCTGGCGCTCTCAGTCTCCTTTGTTGCTACCTAGCACGTGTTTACTTACAAACGAACAACCCTCATTAACGAGTAATTAAGAATGTTGTTTGCAATTATAGCCGCTCGTCCTTATAAACAAATTATTATCCTGTTTAATTACAAGGAACGCCACGAAATTTGTCATTCTTTTGCACACGAAGAAGGCTTTTCATGCGAGAGGAGAAAGGAAGAAATCTGTTTCTTAAAAGTTACATTACTTCTTTATTACAAGATTTACGCGTATAAGAGCAATGTGGTTGTTTATCATGTTATGAATGTCAGGTAGTTTATTTCATAGAACTGTGGTTATCGGAGTACTTTATAGTAATAATAATAATAATAATAATAATAATACTAATAATAATAATGATGATGATGATGATGATGATGATAATACCTATTTTTAAAAAGGGAGACAAAACCAACTGTGGCAACTTTCGAGGAATATCACTTTTGTTGACGTCGTACAAAATTTTGTCAAATATTCTTTTGAGAAGATTAACTCCATACGTAGATGAAATTATTGGGGATCATCACTGCGGTTTTCGGCGTAATAGATCAACTATTGACCAGATATTTTGTATTCGACAGATAATGATATTCTTCTTGAATTTGGTATTCCCAAGAAACTAGTTCGATTAATTAAAATGTGTCTCAGTGAAACATACAGCAGAGTCCGTATAGGTCAGTTTCTATTTGATGCTTTTCCAATTCACTGCGGGCTAAAGCAAGGAGATGCACTATCACCTTTACTTTTTAACTTCGCTCTAGAATATGCCATTAGGAAAGTTCAGGATAACAGAGAGGGTTTGGAATTGAACGGGTTACATCAGCTTCTTGTCTATGCGGATGACGTGAATATGTTAGGAGAAAATCCACAAACGATTAGGGAAAACGCGGAAATTTTACTTGGAGCAAGTAAAGCGATCGGTTTGGAAGTAAATCCCGAAAACACAAAAGTATATGATTATGTCTCGTGACCAGAATATTGTACGAAATGGAAATATAAAAATTGGAGATTTGTCCTTCGAAGAGGTGGAAAAATTCAAATATCTTGGAGCAACAGTAACAAATATAAATGACACTCGGGAAGAAATTGAACAGAGAATAAATATAGGAAATGCCTATTATTATTCGGTTGAGAAGCTTTTGTCATCTAGTCTGCTGTCAAAAAATCTGAAAGTTAGAATTTATAAAACAGTTATATTACTGGTTGTTCTGTATTGTTGTGAAACTTGAACTCTCACTTTGAGAGAGGAACAGAGATTAAGGGTGTTTGAGAATAAGGTTCTTAGGAAAATATTTGGGGCTAAGAAGGATGAAGTTACAGGAGAATGGAGAAAGTTACACAACGCAGGACTTGACGCATTGTATTCTTCACCTGACATAATTAGGAACATTAAATCCAGACGTTTGAGATGGGTAGGGCATGTAGCACGTATGGGCGAATCCAGAAATGCATATAGGGTGTTAGTTGGGAGGGCGGAGGGAAAAAGACCTTTAGGGAGGCCGAGACGTAGATGGGAGGTAATATTGAAATGGATTTGAGGGAGATGGGATATGATTATAGAGAGTAGATTAATCTTGCACAGGATAGGGACCTATGGCGGGCTTATGTGAGGGCGGCAATGAACCTCCGGGTTCCTTAAAAGCCATTTGTAAGTAAGTAAGATGCATACTAAGTTACTTCCTCTCTAAATATTGGAACATTTCTTTGAGAACACTCTGTATATCAGATTTGACGTAACTTTGTTCTTTTTGGTTAATTTTCAGAATTTCGTCCATTGCTATATTTTTACAGCTGAGATTATTCATATTCATCCTGCATACAGTCCTGACCTTTTCCTACCTGTTTATTGAAATTAACTTTAAGAGGCTGCCTGTTTCGAAAATAAAAATAAGTGAAAGATTTGGTCTTTACGAGGTTTTCTTTAATACAACCATTTTCTTCTGGCTATTAGGAAACATTTGAAACTACAGAATAAAATAATTGAAAAGTAAAGTGACTATGTTGGTATATGATATAAGAACTTATAAATTTTATAGGCTAAGTATAGTAGTTCATAAATAAAAGATTTTATGGAAAACAGCTATAAGTCCTTGGGTAAACCCACAGCAAGCCTATTTTCGACATCACGAGTGAATGAGAATGCTACCCCTCGGTTGCTCTGTGCAGTTTGACGCTTTGCAAGGTGACGAGTCCCGTAACCGCCGCTCTGCTCTGTAGTTAGTGGCTCTTTGTCATCTCAGCTGTGTTACACAATACAGACAATTATAGTAATTCTGACTGTGGGTGGCAACACGGCGACACACTGCGGGCAGGTAGGTTGTTTTAACCGGTTGTATAATTATGTAAACCCGGTACAAACGTTTAGATATCAATGCTCTGTAGGGCTACTTGTAGCATTTCTTCACGACAGTCTCGTTGTCGCGTATCTTATCAAAACTGAGTATGTGGATACTCAATGTGATTGTGTGCTACGTCGACTTTATCATCGCTTGAAATATATTATATGTCTAATGTTAGAGCATGTTAAAGAATAAAACAGATTGTACAATACGAAATACGAGTATGTTCAGCAAATTGTACAAGCAGCGTTGTGATGACGAACAAAAACGCTACGAACGTATCGATCAATGAATGGGTGGATGGATGGATGGAATGGATGGAATAGATGGATGGATGGATGGACGGAAGGGATGGAATGAATGAATTGAATGAATGGACGGAAGGAATTGAATGAATGTAGTGAATGAATGGATGGAATGAATGAATTGAATGAATGGATGGAATGAATGAATTGAATGAATGGATGGAATGAATGAATGAATTGAATGATTGGATGGAATGAATGAATGAATTGAATGAATGGATGGAATGAATGAATGAATTGAATGAATGGATGGAATGAATGAATGGATGGAAGGAATGAATGAATGAATTGAATGGATGGAAGGAATGAATGAATTGAATGAATGGATGGAATGAATGGATGGAATGAATGAATTGAATGAATGGATGGAATGAATGAATTGAATGAATGGATGGAATGAATGAATGAACTGAATGGATGGATGGAAGGAATGAATGAACTGAATGAATGGATGGAATGAATGAATGAACTGAATGAATGGATGGAGGGAATGAATGAACTGAATGAATGGATGGAAGGAATGAATGAACTGAATGAATGGATGGAAGGAATGAATGAATTGAATGAATGGATGGAAGGAATGAATGAATTGAATGAATGGATGGAAGGAATGAATGAATTGAATGAATGGATGGAAGGAATGAATGAATGAATGAATTGAATGAATGGATGCAAGGAATGAATGAATTGAATGAATGGAGGAAGGAATGAATGAACTGAATGAATGGAGGAAGGAAGGAATGAATGAATGAATGAATGAATTGAATGAATGGATGGAAGGAATGAATGAATGAATGAATGAATTGAATGAATGGATGGAAGGAATGAATGAATGAATGAATGAATTGAATGAATGGAAGGAATGAATGAATGGATGGAAGGAATGAATGAATGAATTGAATGAATGGATGGAAGGAATGAATGAATTGAATGAATGGATGCAAGGAATGAATGAATGAATTAATTAATTAATTAATTAATTGAATGATGGATGGAAGGAAGGAATGAATGAATTGAATGAATGGATGAATTGAATGAATGGATGGAAGGAATGAATGAATGAATTGAATGAATGGATGGAAGGAATGAATGAATTGAATGAATGGATACAAGGAATGAATGAATGCATGGAATGAATGAATGAATGAATCAATCAATCAATCAATCAATCAATCATCGTGGTGCATCGAACCTCAGAAGGGTTTTGGCCTCATTCACAATTTTCCTCCAAGCTTCTACTATGTATTTCTTCTGCCATGGCCATGGGCGTACAGATACGGAATTAGAAAATGGGCCATTTCCTCCAATTGTTTCCAAATCCCTTTACACCTGATCATTCCAGCGGAATAAGGGCATTCCCAAAGATCTACTTAAATTTGGTGGTTTTTTCCAAGTAACTTTTATCAGGTATTGTTCTTCTCTTCTTGTTACATGTCCTAACCAGCTCGGTCATCTACTTTTAACTAGTGCTACAACATCTGGTTTCAGGTAGATACTTCTTAATTCTTTCTGATTCGCCACTGTCTATTTTCTTGAATAGGGCCAAAAATCATTCTCAATATTTTCTTTCCAAATTATTAGTGCCCTCTCTGTTTTCTTCATTAAAATCCACGTTTCTGCTCCTTATATTAAAGTGGGGAAAATTATTGTTTTGTAGCATCTTATTTTTGTGACTGTAATAAGAATTTTGGATATGATTAATGATATCAGAGCAAAAAAGCATCTGCTTGCTTTTAAAATGCGATGAAAAATTTCGATTTCTATTAAATTCTTGTCTGTGGTTTTATATCCGAGATATTGGAATTCGTCCACTTTCTCAATGTTCTTGATTATCTATCTTAAGTGCCCCTAAAGAAACAGTTGACTTGCTTAAACATAGGCTTGGTTACTTACTTACTTACTTACTTACTTACTGGCTTTTAAGGAACCCGGAGGTTCATTGCCGCCCTCACATAAGCCCGCCATTGGTCCCTATCCTGAGCAAGATCAATCCAGTCCCTACCATCATATCCCACCTCCTTCAAATCCATCTTAATATTATCTTCCCATCTACGTCTTGGCCTCCCCAAAGGTCTTCTCCCCTCTGGCCTCCCAACTAATGTGTAAAAGCGTAGCTCATATGGTTGGGTGCCGAGTTGTTATCCAGGAAACCTCAGTTCGAATCTTAACTGGTCCTATATTTCGGTAGGGGCACGGCATGTCTCTATCGCTTGGTCCGAAGGGTTGTGGGTTCGAGTCCCGCCTCGGGCATGGGTGTTGTGTTTGTGTTTGTGTTAGTGTCAGTAAAATAAAAAGGAAACAAATAGAAAAAAAAAAGAAAACAAAGGTAACTTTGGTAAACGGCCTCTGGCCGGTCTAAATTTATAAAAAAAAAAGTTGACTTGCCTGAGAGAGAGAGAGAGAGAGAGAGAGAGAGAGAGAGAGAAAGAGAAAGAAAAGAAGAACTTGAAATGTAAATATAACTTGAACTTCGGTAACGAAGGTCCTCTGCTGAGATCTGTTTCGTTCCCATACAGTCGCTGTTCGTCCCTTTCTGAGAGCGCTTACGAGCGCTGCCTTCTAATTGCAAGAACCTGAGCTCGTTTCTTTGTACACAAAGAAGGGGCGCTCCACCTCCTGGAGGCGGTTGTGGCAGTGTTAGGGGCAGGAGTGCAAACAGCAGACATCCGCCGGTATTAAGGTCCTTGCGTCTCTGCTCGACTGGTTCGTGCTATTGCTGCTATGAGGCGCTGCATGTCAACAGAATTGTTTGCATCCAAATTCTTCCGGGTGAATTACCCAAGTGAATTAAAATGTTAAACGCAATCTAAGTGTGAAACCTTTAACAGTCAACTGACATTTACAGTGTTTTGTCGTGTGTGCATAACCATCTACAACTGCCTCGTTATAAACTGTTTTTTTTTTTTTACAAAATGGAATTCACTAATTATTTATTATAATATTTTAAGATTTTACGGTAGATATAGATCTATTTATTGGCTCTGCGAATAGCGTATGTGCTTCCCATCCAGACGGTCTTTGGTTCGATTCCCGGCGGTGGCAATGGAAGAGATTATCTTCCGTCCACAGGACTGGGTGTTTCTCTCTTTCCATGTGCTGTCCTGATTATAGCCTTGTGTTGCACTGGCCACATGATCAGGGAGGCACGCGTTGTTCGCCTGTTAAGTGTTGGTCAGAAGATTATACATCCTTCCCTGCCCCGCGTTGGAATGTAAGTCAGTATGAAAATAAGTAGAATGAGTGGTTGAAGTTGTTATTGAAATGTTCCCGCAAAAAAAAAAATTTGCGAGAGAGAAAGTTAGCGCATCTCTGTAACTATCAGAGGGACATGGAATTTAAATTCTTAATTATCATATTTATTTATTTATTTAGAATATTAATGTGCGAAACAACAGCACAAGGCCAATTACATAATAATAATAATAATAATAATAATAATAATAATAATAATAATAACAATTATTATTATTATTATTATTGTTATTATTGTCATAGTTACATTATTATTATTTTATTATTATATTATTATTTTATTATTATATTATTTTATTAATATTATTATATTATTATTATTTATAATTATTATTATTGATCCATGTATTGTGGGTCCCTATCACCACGGCAAGGCGCGTCCTCAGGTTGCGGATCGAGGAGACGGCCTCCAGATATGGAGGGTAGCTGTGAATATATTGAATAAGCAGTCGCGGACAGCCGATGAGGGGTGGTCGTCCAGCTTGGGGGTTGGGCGAAGGGCTAACAACCAACCACCGTAGAAAAACAGCTTATTTTATCATTATTTTATTATTATTAATTTATTATTATCATTATTTTATTATTAAATTATTATTTTATTATTAACTTATTATTTTATTATTAACTTATTATTTTATTATTAACTTATTATTTTATTATTATTATTTTATTATTATAATTAATATTTTATTATTATTATTATTATTATTATTATTATTATTACTTTGTTATATAGAGTGTTAGTTGGGAGGCCGGAGGGAAAAAGACCTTTGGTTAGGCCGAGACGTAGGTGTGAAGATAATATTAAAATGGATCTGAGGGAGGTGGGATATGATGGTAGAGACTGGATTGATCTTGCTCAGGATAGGGACCAATGGCGGGCTTATGTGAGGGCGTCAATGAACCTCCGGGTTCCTTAAAAGCCAGTAAGTAAGTAAGTATTATTATTTTATTATCGTTATTTTATTATTATTATTATTTCATTATCGTTATTTTATTATTATTATTATTATTATTTTATCATTATTATTTTATTATTGTTATATTATTATTATTACTTTATTATTATTATTATTATTTTATTATTATATTATTATTATTATTATTTTATTATTATATTATTATTATTTTATTATTATTTTATTATCATTATTATGATTTTATCATTATTTTATTATTATCATTATTATTATTATTTTACTTTATTATTATTTTATTTTATTATCATTATTATCATTATTATTATTATTATTATTATTATATTTACTTTGTCATCCAGTCTGCTCTAAAAATAGCTAGAATTTAGAATTTAAGAAACAGTCTATATTTCCGGTTGTTCTGTATGGTTACGAAACATGGACTCTCATTTTGAGAGAGGAACAGAGGTTAAGGGTGTTTGAGAATAAGATGCTTAGATAAAGAGGGATGAAGTTACAGGAGAATGGAGAAAGTTGCACAACGCAAAACTGCACGCATTGTATTCTTCAGCTGACATAATTAGGGACATTGAGATGGGCAGGGCATGTAGCACGTATGGACGAATCCATAAATGTATATAGAGTGTTAGTTGGGAGGGAGGAGGGAAAAATACCTTTGGGGAGGCCGGGACGTAGATGGGATAACATTAAAATGGATTTGAGGGAAGTGTGTTATGATGATAGAGACTGGATTAATTTTGCACAACTTCTGATCACTAAATTGTGCACCAATATGCCTGGGTTAAATCCCAAATCTCTCCGCAGTGCGTATGAAGAGAAGGCATATGACACTGTTGATAGTGATTCGTCCGTCGGATGGGGACGTTAAAGCCTGACGGCCCCCTTGGTGCTATTCAACAGGAGTAGTATACGTGCCGGCACCGGGTTTCCCCTTCTTCCTTCATCACTACGACATAACTCTTCACACAGATACATATCATGCATAGCGTGGCCCGCCGAAGTGGTTGCTACTTGAAAATGGGGCATAGTTCTGTTATCTATCAGCAATATGCGGAACCCGAATCACGTAAGTAAAGTGGGTAGGCATTACACACACACCCACCCCCTCCTTTCATTGCCTTCTGTCAGGATGGTTGTTTTTTTTTTGTAGGTTATTTTACGACGCTTTATCAACAGCTTAGGTTATTTAGCGTCTGAATGAGGTGAAGGTGATAATGCCAGTGAAATGAGTCCGGGGTCCAGCACCGATAATTACCCAGCATTTGCTCGTATTGGGTTGAGGGAAAACCCCGGAAAAAACCTCAACCAGAGAACTTGCCCTGACCGGGAATCGAACCCGGGCCACTAGGTTTCGCGGCCAGACATGCTAACCGTTACTCCACAGGTGTGGACAGGATGGTTGTCCCTAAGCCTTTCGTTCATGTGAAATATGCTGTAATAGTAGCTATGTGTTTTTCACTAATCTAGCGATTTAACTACTGCTGTTACGGAGATTAAGGTCCTGGTAAATATTTGTTATTTAATAGTGAAATTCTTGCTTAAATATTTTGTGCGAGATCGTGCGTATTTGCTTGTTTTCCGCACAGAACCAATACGCGGTAAGTGTGAAATACCACATTCAGTATTCCCAACGTAACACACATAACAATTTCCCCTCTTCTTACCGCTTAAGCGCGACATTCATTTTACTGCTTTAGGCTTTTAACATATTATTTTTAGAGACGTTTAACATAGTAATAATTATAAATTGGAAACTTACCACTGCAATTTCACCTAAATTGCAATGTTAATTATTGTTTTTAAATATTTTGCAAAAATTAAGTAAAGTCTACTACTCCACGAAACTTATTGCATTCCTGATACAAGTAACATTAAGGAAGCCGTGAAAAAATCAACAAGATTCCAGATGCCGATGTTATTACTGCAATATGTTATATAAATAATATTGTTAAAATATTAAAATGAAAAATAAATCATTACATAACCTTACCGTTTGTTTTAAGTTCGCATTTATAGACTGGGGGAAAAAAAGACAGACGTATATCACGGCCTGCTGGAGAGTAGGAAACACAGAAAACATTTTATAGCAACAATGTTGAAGAAAGATATTTTGGTTTTCCGAAGTTGCCGTCATTAAACAGAAATCAAGATGGAGATTTCATTGCAACTAATTAGAAGTTCGTCTTTCAGGTATGTAATAAACGATCTTCGCACAAAATAATGTACGATACACGAGCGGTATGTTTGTTTTCATGTTCTCGGAAATTAAAAAAGCTCAACTACGTTTCGCTTTTTCAATCTTTTCCTCGACCACGAAAACGTCAACATACCGCTCTTGTAACGTATATTACTATTACATATTGGTTTGCCAATAGGACTTAACTAGCAGTTTTTTTATATATGAGTTTTTTTTACCGAGAGAACAAACAGAGGTTGTTGAAACTGCAACATAATAATCTTACTGAGAAGAGAAGAAAGAAAGAGATTTTAATTTTCTGCTTCGTGGATAATAACAAGCACTTTCATAACCGTCACCAGATTTACATGCGCTTCCCTATGATCCTGAGCTTGCACGGAGAAAGCAGTAAATATGTCTGGGCATCTTTATCGAGTTTCGTCGAAACTCGAAATAAGCAACCGGATATCATATTGAATTAAGCTAAATCAATTGGCATAAATTGATGCAGTAACTTGAAATAGTGCTAGTGGAATTAAATTTGTAAGACAATAAAATAAAAGGGTCTCGAAAATAATAACCTCTTCCTATTGCTCTCCATGACTAAAAGTCCAGTCAAGGAGAAGAAGGAACTCGGATATATCAACTGTCGCTGAATTACTGGAGGTGCAACTAGCAGAGTTAGAATGTGTTACCAGCGAATAGGGATTATAAAGAATGGACACTGAGCGAATTTTCCTGTGTTTTGTTTCTCTGTGCGCCAGCATATAGTTCCACTTTCAAGCGCTAGAGGTTAGTGTAATCGAGCATACGCTAAGATAATAATTGAGAATAGAGTTGAGACACAGGATCCAAACATCGCCTACCTTATTGCTTAATCCAGTAACACTTTGCTTCAAATATATTCAAGCTAACAGCTTTTCCTTATTTCTCAGTGACAAACTAGTTGTAATAATAATATTTTATATTTCAGATATAATAAATTATATTATAAAATAATATAATGCATTATAAAATTAAGTATCGAATTCGTTTAATATTTGTATATAATATAATATAGGTATATGGTTTTACTTCTCGTAAGAGTTTTATTTTTCCATTTTCAGCGCTATCAAATCATTACATATTTCAATTGTTGTTGGGGTCAACGTCTCATCTCTCATTATAAAGGAACTCTAGAGTCTAGACATTACAGTAAATAAGTTAATGACGGATTTATTATTTTATGGATCCAATTTATTTTATTTGAGTACATAATGTACCTAGATGTATTAATTATATGTGTTATATTTCCGCTGTGTCGAGTGCTAGCTGGTGTGATGTCAGCGCCAACTCTAGGGAGAAAGCAGAATCTCACGCCTTAGCTGGCTTGAAGGTCATTGAAATCAGTCCGGCTACATCAAAGGTACCGACGTTAAGTGTCCATTATTTATAATCCCTATTCTCTGGTGTTACCCTTTCTAGCAGCGTTGCCAACCCTGTGGCTTAACTGAATCGCACGAGTGTTTCCAATTCATCGTACTTTTGATTGGAGGATCGTACCACAGTCTAGTATATACAGTCACGAAGCTTGAGTTGTGAGGGTGCTAGGAACAATAGGCTGTGCCGGTACTATTTCGCATTGTCTGTAATGAGGTGATCATAGCGATCCTAGTGGTTAGCAACTATCTATGGATACATATTTACTACGTATTGAGCTTCGTGACTGTATATACTAGACTGTGATCGTACGCCACGCATAAAACTATAGTCAAGTCGCTGTTATTTCCGGTGTGACTCCTTCCCTTTGCTTACGTCTTAGGAAGTGAAGGCTCTATAAAGTCTAGGTAGGTAGTATCGTTCGCCATTTTTGTTCTTTCGTTGCCGAGCTACCAGATGAGGAATCTATTTGCCACACCGTTAAACATTATCATGTCGGATCTCCTATGATAATAAATCAAACGCACTGTAATTCAGCAAATAATTGAGCGGCAAATAACGTCCTCGTGTGATTTCTGCGAACGCCAACGAAAGAGCCAAAATGGCGGGCGATTATACTAAGTATTTATCGAGCCTTTTAGGAAATACATTACATCATCACTAGCGAATGACAAGACGCACACGTTTAAATGTAACCGACCTGCAACGTGATTGGCTGCCGGAAATAAGAGCGACGGGATTGTAGACCTGTTTGGATTACTTTACCTAAATCGCCTTGACAGTGTTTTGTTTCAACGATTTGTTAAAGTTCTTATAAGGAAATAACTGCTAAAAATTAAATATGGGCACATAAATGATTTTCAAAAACCCTACTTTCTGCTTACCTTATGACAATGCTGAGAAATGGACGACATAATCTTCCTCTTCAGGAGGAATAGCAACAGAAGAACCAGAACTTACATCTAACTCTTTCATAGTTCGTTTCATTACCGCACAATCAATCTTTTTGTGAATTTAAGGGTAGTTTCTTTTATGTTCAAGTACACTGGATGTAGATTTTTGAAAATAGGGCGAACAGATACGGAATTAAAAAATGGGCCGATCCAGATCATACGGTTGGCAACACTGCTTTCTACGAGGGGAGAGGGATAAAAAATTGCGCGCTAAACCCATGAGGCGTAGCAACCAAAGGAAGTATGATCAAAGACCAATAGGAAACAAAGAACATGCGACAGATGTCCAATGAAACTGTGTCGTGTCATCAAAATCCTACTTCGGACTTCGTCGTCCAGTTTTAACTTGTGACGTCTGAGGTTAATATCTGTACGTATTGAATGGTGAATGATTTAAAATGTTATTAGAGTGACGTTAATGAAATAATATAAATTTATGGAAGATATATTAATTATTACTATATCGAAAACAAGACATCTACAAGAGAGATTAAGTAGACGATGTGTTCTTAGATTACTCTCAAAGAAAAATTTAATTGGAACGAACGAATGACAGATGGTGGAAACAGCTGTCAACAAATGGACGAACAGTTTTATCCAAATCGTTAGGTTGACTGTTGAAGTGGGTATGATAAAGTGAAATATGAACATTTAACAGTAGATGTGTTACAGACTAGAATGCAAAATACACTTTTAATTACGTGAGAAAGGGAATATTAGATATTACCGTAGTGAAGCCATATTGTCGTGACATGTATTAGGCTGTGTAAATTGCAGTGAATTGATTGACTTTTACAAGAAATCTTTCGCGTGTGGTAGTTTAGCTATTACGTAGGCCTACTTGAACATCTATGGAGCAATACATTGTGCCAATACGGGCTTCAATATTACGTACGTAGACAAATAAAATTGTATAGACATTGTGTAGTCGTTGAATCATTTTCTCGTGATATTACAAAGTGTTTAGTGGGAACGATAGTCTTTATTCACTACATACAGCCTGTGTTCAGAGAAGACTGTATTATTATGTGCTTGAAGATTATATCAATTCCAATTAAGTTCAGAAGAAATGGATGTTCACAAACAACCTGGAGGATATTATACTTTGAGAGAAAGGTAATGTATTTTAATATTTAACTTATTCAGTCATTAGTACTGTTGAGTATACTCTGAGGTAAATTATAATATAATTCATTGGTTTTAAATTATTTACGGAGATAATTTTCTGTTAATATTGAGAACATTAGTTCATTATAATATTACGAAGGAGAGTCAAAAAGTAATCTTTATATATAAACTAGAAATCAGACTCGCATAGTAGGTCGTAATAAAATATTACAGGGCTTTCATTTCAAAACTTCCCAGTCTAAATAACTAATTATTTAAATATTGAATTCAATTTAAACAAAAACATATCAATTTAGATATTGAGGGGGAAGTCTGAAACCAGGCTTAATTGCACTTTAGATTTCACCCCCTATTCCCAGCCTCCCCCACTTTGAAATTTCAAATGGCATCCCTATATTTTTATATTTAAATATGAAAGAGAATTCAATTGTTTATATACCTCATTCATTCTTTTTTTTCGCATCTTTTGTTTTCTATTATCGCCTGGCAACCTGATTTTTGTTATTTTATCGGTCAAGTTTTATTACTCTACGGCCACTTCCAACGGACTCCTGACGAATATTCACACGCTTATCACTGGGATTGTGGCGCTGGAAATTAATTTTGAACACTTTTATCTCAACCACGACACATTTCAATTTTTCTTGTACAATAGAAATGCAATTATCACTACAATGACACAATAATTCTTGCAGATAACACAGAAACAACTTCGGAAACGTAATCAACAGGGTCGTAGTTTCACTTCACTTCCACTAGATGGACTCAGAATTCCAGCAGACGATATGGTACAGGTGTAGCAGGGATGCCAATATCGGCAAACGAAATGAAACTGTGAGGAATGTTACAACAGGTATGCTAAACGTTAGGAATGTTACAATAGGTGTGTAGCACGTTAGGTTAGGTTAGGTTAGGTTAGGTGTGTAAGATAATATGAATGGTTACCAGAGTTGGCGACACTGCAATCATTCTCCCACTCCACTTCAAATAACGTCACAACGACGAAATATGGCCGCCTTCTTCCTTCAAGTACGACGATTTTCCTATATAAGTAAGGAACCTATTTATTACCACAGGTCTCCCAGTGATCACATCGAGTTTCTACTACACACTACAAAACTAAAGTATTTTCAGTGTTTGTTTTTAATTTCCTATACTGGCAGTACATTAATAAAACTTCACCTAAACAAGAAATCACACTCGCATTGTAGATCGTAGTAATACACACACACACACACACACACACACACACACACACATATATATATATATATATATATATATATATATATATATATAGTACAGGGCTTTCATTTCAAAACTTCCCAGTCTAAATAATTAATTATTTAAATATTAAATTCAATTTAAACAAAAAAAAAAAAATGTTAAGATATTGAGGGGGAAGTATGAAAGTAGGCTTAATTACATTTTAGATTTCACCCCCCGGCCTCCCCCACTTTGAAATTTAAAATGACACCCCTATATTTTTATACTTAAATATGAAAGAGAATTCAATTGTTTATATACCTCATTCTGTTTTTTCGCATCTTTTGTTTTCTATTATCGCCTGGCAACCTGTATTTTTGTTATTATCAGTTGATTGTAGGATGAAAACACAGCTTATTTTGTGTAATTTTCTAAATTTAATCAATAAGGATGATTTATGTTCTCTTTTGAAGGGGTATACACCATTTTAAAATAATTTAATACACAAACACAACTATTACATGAAATGCTCAATAAGTTTATGTAGCTTTATTCTCTTCAGCTCTAATCAACAGTAACCCTAGAGATGTTGGTGCTCGGAGTTCTTTACCAAAATTTACATATAATTTTTTAAAACAGTTATCAATATCTTCTTTTGAAATTCAAAAAATCATCTCGCAAATTCTTAAAGATTCCCTGCAGATTTTACAGTTTCATTTATACCACTCAGAAGGTCTAAATTAAGGATATGCTAATTTTAAATAAAATCTTTTTTTTATAAGTATAATTTTAAAGTCATCTTATAAGATTTTATTTTATAATTGATAGTCAATGGTGCTTAATTATTACATTTAATTTTATAACAATATACATATTTAATTTGCTATTAATTTCCGGATCCTCGTGGTCATCCTTAATGAAGACCGGACGATTTATTTCTCTCTCTCCACTATGGCTAGGGAGCTTTCATCCTTTACTCGAATTTGGGCTATAGAATTATTTATACATTTTGTTTTCCTTTTTAAAGGCACGTGCAAGAGCGATGTCAAAGTTGTAAAGTATCTTCACTGTGAATATAAAATTAAAATACGTACATTATCTTTCTTTGTGCAATGTCAGGGCCTTAACATTTCGTTATTCAACCCGACTGTGTGCTTGGCTCTCAGATGTAGACCTAATTAAAATATCTGTGTACATTAAAATGAGTAGATTCAGAATATTTTAATGTCATTCAAAAGGAAAACGTATTTTATTGTCATTTATTTTCTGGTGCTTGATTCCCTTTACTTGCTACGATGAATGAGAGAGACCAGAACAATGTGCTCTTGTATGAGCACAAAGAAAGCTGAGTGTGGAATAATGGAAGTGATTTACATATATATGTATGTGCACAGAAAGGTTATTTAAAGTAACAGCCAAAGTTCCATGTTTGTTTTTAATTCGCCCTCTTTTGTTTGCCTACATGTGCTGAAGTGGGGCACTGATATCAAAATAAAATTAATATTAACGCTAATAAAATCGTTGGAGCCATACAGTCTTAATATATACCGTGACAATGATTAAAACCCTACACACAATGAAAACTAAATGTAACGTAGGCGTTAACGTTGTCGTAAAATAAAGGAGTCGTACAAGCGTATAGGTAACTAAGTATGGACACTTCGCGTCGGTACCTTTGATGTAGCCGGACTGATTTCAATGACCTTCAAGCCAGCTAGAGCGTGAGATTCTGCTTTCTCCCTAGAGTTGGCGCTGACATCACACCAGCTAGCAGTCGACACAGCGGAAATATAACACATATAATTAATGCATCTAGGTACATTATATACTTACTTACTGGCTTTTAAGGAACCCGGAGGTTCATTGCCGCCCTCACATAAGCCCGCCACTGGTCCCTATCCTGAGCAAGATTAATCCAATCTCTATCATCATATCTCACCTCCCTAAAATCCATTTTAATATTATCTTCCCATCTACGTCTCGGCCTCCCTAAAGGTTTTTTTCCCTCCGGCCTCCCAACTAACACTCTATATGCATTTCTGGATTCGCCCATACGTGCTACATGCCCTGCCCATCTCAAGCGTCTGGATTTAATGTCCCTAATTATGTCAGGTGAAGAATACAATGTGTGCAGCTCTGCGTTGTGTAACTTTCTCCATTCTCCTGTAACTTCATCCCTCTTAGCCCCAAATATTTTCCTAAGAACCTTATTCTCAAACACCCTTAACCTATGTTCCTCTCTCAGAGTGAGAGTCCAAGTTTCACAACCATACAGAACATCCGGTAATATAACTGTTTTATAAATTCTAACTTTCAGATTTTTTGACAGCAGACTGGATGATAAAAGCTTCTCAACCGACTAATAAGACGCATTTCCCATATTTATTCTGCGTTTAATTTCCTCCCGAGTGTCATTTATATTTGTTACTGTTGCTCCAAGATATTTGAATTTTTCCACCCCTTCGAAGGATAAATCTCCAATTTTTATATTTCCATTTCGTACAATAATCTGGTCACGAGACATAATCATATACTTTGTCTTTTCGGGATTTACTTCCAAACCTATCTCTTTACTTGCTTCCAGTAAAATTCCCGTGTTTTCCCTAATCGTTTGTGGATTTTATCCTAAGATATTCACGTCATGCGCATAGACAAGAAGCTGATGTAACCCGTTCAATTCCAAACCCTGCCTGTTATCCTGAACTTTCCTAATGGCATATTCTAAAGCGAAGTTAAAATGTAAAGGTGATAGTGCATCTCCCTGCTTTAGCCCGCAGTGAATTGGAAAAGCATCAGATACCCGTATTATATTATAAACAAATATTAAACGAATTTGATACATAATTTTATAATGTATTATATTATTTTATATAATTTATTATATCTGAAATATAAAAAAAATATTATTACTACTAGTTTGTCACTGAGAAATAAGGAAAAGCTGTTAACTTGAATTTATTTGAAGCAAAGCGTTACTGGATTATGCAATAAGGTAGGCGATGTTTGGATCCTATGTCTCAACTCTATACTCAATTATTATCTTAGCGTATGCTCGATTACGCTAACCTCTAGCGCTTGAAAGTGGAACTAAACGCCGGCGCACAGAGAAACAAAACACAGGAAAATTCGCTCAGTGTCCATCCTTTATAATCCCTATTCGCTGGTCATACCATCATTGACGATGGAAACATAAACCTAACAGCAGAGATACTTGGTAACTATGGAAACATAACAACGACGTCATTTCTTCATATTCTGTTTTATACTTCAGCGCTCTATGATTGTGTATTTTTTTTCTAAATTACGTGAGCATAAACATTGCAAATGATCCTATTTGGTAGTATGACCGCAAACTTCTCTCTTTGTGTCAACGTTTACTCGTATGTTCAATTTTCATTGTGAATGAGTCTGAATTGTTTCGAATTCTGTGTTTCGAATTCTGTTAGTTAATCCTTGGAATCGTTTTGAGAGGTTGTTTAGAAATGTTTGAAATTTCTACATTTCCTCTTACGTTTTAATCCCCCTGTTGTGAAAGCGTTGTACGAAACAATTTAATTTAATTTTCTAGTTATATCTCAAGTTTATACTCGGTGGACACGTGGGTGTTCTTGTTTGTTCAATACAAACAATTTCCTCTAAACTCTTTTTTACTAATTTTTGTAGTTTACGCGTTGACAAATATAGCCTTTTTAACGATTTGATTACCGGTGGTCAGAGTTATATAAACGATCCGTTGTGGAAGAGGGGGTTATACCCAGTGCAGCGAGCCAGTACAGTACGAGGCACACCGATTACGAGAAGAGACGAGGGAGTTGAACTGGTTTGGGTGGCGGGAAGGGGGGGGAAGATAAAAAAAATATAGCCCGAGATCTGAGTAGGTCTACACGTAAGGAAAAGGGAGGGATATAAATTGAAAGTAAGAAAGAAGTAGCCGTACAGTATTTGATCGAAATTGTTAGGCCACCTACTGCTGTCTGTTGCATGGAACTAAAATTACTATTTCACTATAGTCGGACCATCGGATCTGTGCCCCTTCAGCGCTGTCGTCGTTCTTAAAAAAGTTAACGCCTGTACTCACTCCATTCCACCCGCTTTCCTCCCACCACGTCAAACAGCAGGCCAGGAACCTTGCCGAATAAGAATGTTGCCAAACTTCCGTCAAACGGTGTCATAAATAACTGGTCCTCCATGCTACAATATTATTTCTTTCAATCAAAATACATCTTGTATTTCTACATTTTTTAAACCTAAATCCCATGTCTCGAATCACTTTCCGTAGCATTTCTCTCCAACCTTGGAAATTATTGTTTCCCTCGCAACCTTCAGTAATTTCTTCAATGTCGGAACTTCTTTCTACACGGTACAAAATTCTTGTATCTTTCTTTTTAAAATACTTCGGTTCATAACATCTACAAGAATTAAAAGTTCCCTTGGTCTGTTCTTCTCTGGTGATTCTAGCTTTTCATCTCTTGCACAGACTCCCTCTCTCCTGATTTTCTTTATTAAGAGCTCTGACCTGCCGATATAAATTACATAAAATGTTGTATTATTGGTATTAGTTAAGTAATTTTAATACGTAATCAATTGAAATTAAATAAGCCTCACTTGTAATAGCAGCCGCTCTTTTCGTTGCCTGATTTATAGGAAACAGATATTGACCTGCTTGTTTCTCTTCACCGCAAAATGCTATTACGTACTTGCTTAATAATATTTGTTTCACCACTCCGTGCTACAGTATTCATGTTGAGTTGACAACACTGGACTGCAAGTGCAAATAAACTGTCCCGCAAGAAGACCAAAATTGTGAGTAGTGCAGGAGAGAAAGGGAGAGAGATAGAAAAGAGAGAGATAGGAATGTAGGGAGAGAAATGAATTACCGAGGCTGAGAAGGAATTAGGGTTCAGTTCGCATACCTTACGGGGGCACAGATCCTATGGTCCGACTATAGCGACAAATTAGTAAGTAGTAAGAGACAAAGTCTTCCGTTGCATAAATTTGTATTCGTAAAATATCAGAAGTGTTTTACCAACCAATTGTAGCATAAGAATTTGTCATTCGTAAATTAAAATCGCGAGCAGTTTTATACCAATCATTTGCGCTTGATAAACTTTCTTAAGAGCGTAGAAATAACATTTTGAAGTAATAATACTTGATCATCTAGTAGAAGAATTCACACGTAGACGGAAGAGAACATTTAGGCCAATAATAAATATTGATGATAGAGAGTTAGGGCCGTATTCATAGACATTCTTAGCGCGGGCTTTCGGTGGATGATCAGCGAACTAACGTTTTTCGTATTCATAAACCAGTGTCAGCGATGTGATATGATATGAATCCTGTTTAGCACGCTCGTAGCCCGGGCTAGCGAAATGTCTATGAATAGCACCCTTACAGTTTAAAGAAAGATTTCGCATGTCAGAATTAATTTTGAGACATTTCTTGCTACTGTAGAACATTTTTTACTTCCTGCAACACAGAGGATTTTGCCTACGACCAAGAGAAGGCTATTTTAGTAGTAATCACTCTATTTTGAAAATAATAATTTAAAAATTAGTAATATTTATTTGAAAGAAAATATCGTCGTTGATTTAATGAAACCTACTATGTGACAGTACAGAAAATAATTTTCAGGAGGAACAAAAAATTAATTAAATATTAATATGCCTATAATTATGATCCTCGATGATGTAATCATATTCGCCAACGTTTTCTACCGAATTATTATTATCTAATATGTAGACCTATTGATATTTAACTACTTTTTTCTTCTGATAATAAACGAAACGTTATTTGATGCCTTGACAGCATGGTTCCTGTGCATAGTACATACAAAAGAAGTGGCTTGACTTCAAGATTGTGTAAACAATACGTAGTAGGCTTACATTGCAGATATCCAGCGTTTTTTAACGTTTAGTTTATTAGAATGGCCCACTGCGATACATTTTTTGACAGGTCTTGACGAGCTTAATTGAAATACTAAATATTAAGGAGGACTACATAATGTCATTTAAAGAAACAACGTTAATACTAGTATCTCATTAATAAATAACTCTACAAGATTGCCTCCCCATCAATATTATTTCTCCCCTTCAGTTTTAAACCTTTTGTATGAAACATTTTTCATTTGGTGGTTTAGATAAATGGGATACTCTGTTTAATAAGACGTAATTAACTGAAACTCTAACTCTGCGCTCCGGTGAGGGTTCGATTCCCACTTGGATTGATTACCTGTTTGTCTTTTTCCGAGGTTTTCCCCAACTGTAATCCCAATATCAGGTAATCTAAACTACCACCAATTCCACCCAACGTAGCAGTTGGTACAGCGCAGTTAAATATTCAACCAACAATCGCAACTTAGGTTAAAATGTGATTAAATATCTTAACTTTAAAATGCCTTTTTTATTGACAAGGTAACTTTAAAAAACGACTTTTCGTTATGCGTCCCACAAGCCTACTAGAGAATACACACAAATTCTACTCTCATCAGGAACTCTGATGTGCTGTAGTATAGTAGTCAAACTCTGGAGCATCATGCCATTCCAAACTAGCTGTACATGCTGAAGGAAAGGTCCAATAATTCCCCTCTGACAAGAATGTAGTCTTGTTCCATCACCTTCCTATTCCGTGGAGCTGTGAAGTAAATAGTCTGGTGTACCATACAGTTCACAGTGTCATTGGAACGCTGTTTCCATGCCGATGATTATCGTGAAATAAGCGAATATATAAGGCGTGACAGGTTTTCATAAAAGTGCTTTCTCATCATCCAGCGTTCGTGACGATGCATATGGAATCTGTCGCGCCTGAGGAGCGGTGGCCTATATTCTCTTCACAATGAATTGGCTTTTACACGCCAAGAACCCTTCAACGATACTACCCGATGAATCAGCTTGGTAGTCAGCACATATGCGAAGCCATACAGCTGTTAGCACTGTCAAACCGTTAGTCGAACATCCTTTCTCAGATGGGACAATTTCGTCTCGAACCGTCATACTGTTTAGTACAGGGCTGGGCACATTACGTGATTCTGAGAAATGAGCGCTGTGTGCTTTAAAGAGCGGTCCTTGCGAGCGTGGTGACGTACGTATGCATGCTGTACGTCATTCAATGTCGGTGCAGTGGTGACTCTGCAGTATGATGGCGAACTTTGAAGACGGAGCTTCCGCTCATACACTAAAGCGGCTGATTAACATGATAATGATGATGATAAGTAGTGTATCGCAGAATATTCCGAAATGACATTAGTAATGCAGTATTTTTTTAATATAACCCCACTGATTAAGAAGTTCAATATCCAACGACATTATTCTTTACAACATGCTACTGAATATGACAAATATGTTGGTAATGAACGCCATAAATTAATGCAACAACTTAAAGAAAATGTTTCTTAGGTACTTTATATCAGAGTATCTATTTGATATTTATATTGCATTATAAGTTGTTATACATTTAGTAATATATAATTTTAAATTTTACAAGTATTATGTTATATCACAGTATAGTATGTTACAGTTTATCATATATCGTATCGTATCGTATCGTATCGTATCGTATCATGTCATGTCATATCATATATCATATCATATCATATCATATCATATCATATCATATCATATCATATCATATCATATCATATCATATCATATCATATCATATCATATCATATCATATCATATCATATCATATCATATCATATCATATCATATCATGTCATATATCATGTCATGTCATATTATATTATATTATATTATATTATATTATATTATGTTTTAACAGGATGATAATAATGCACTTAGTGAATCGGCTATGAGAATTAGCTACAAAATTTGCCACGAAATTGCAAAGGAATTGAAAACATTCAACGAAGGTGAATTCATCAAGCGATGTTTAATTATATTGGCAGATGAACTCTGTCCACAGCAAGCAGGGGAAGTGGAAGCCATACGCCTGTCTCGTAGAACCGTGGTGAGGAGATTGCAATATGTGCGTATGGGTTATGTAAATAAGCCTAATGATTTGTGAGTGTGCATAGAGCGAAGTTTATTCCATTAAATTAATAAGAGTGTTATAAATTCTGTAATGTGCAATGGATTGATGTAATATCCTTGTAAACTATTATGTACTGACAGACTGAATGACTAGAACAACCGTGGCTCTTGTTACATTAATGCAGGGAAGGTAGCTGTAATGCGAGTCCGCCACTGCGTGAGCGTTCTGCTCTGGCTTGGAATTGAAGTGCCTTGCGGAGCGAGAGCAGCTCTGGCAGATCAAATGGAGCTGCTCTCATGCCCGGCCCTAGTCTAGTACAACATTTTTCACCCCTTTTCAACATGTGGCACACTTAAGTTTAATTTCAAATCCCCAGCCCTGTCACACTCATATAATCTAAACCAGTGGTTCTTAATTACGGGAAATTTTTTCATAAAAATATTTAAAGTATGATATTTGTTAAGATTGATTCATGGTGGTACTTGTGGCGGACAAGATCGCAGTAGGAGTTTTTTTCTCGGGATTCTCTCGTTTCCTCACGTTGGACATCTACACTCAGTCAACATTTCTCCATTTCATCACGCCATAGCATTCCCCAAACGTCGGCTGGTGACGCATAGAGCGGTGTGGTCTAGGGACGAGTTGGGTTGCCTTCTCGAAACCTGGATACGCAGCGAACCTTAGGCCCGTAACACACTTGCAGTTTTCGCCAGCGAGAAATGTGTTGCGAGAAAATTAAAAAATGGATAACATGGATTCAAATGGACGTCCACACACTGGAAGAGATTCTCGTTCGAGGCAAAAACCTCGCGCGAGTTTCTCGCTGGAATCGGTAGCTCAGCGAATTTTCTTGACACATTTATCAAAGATGTTTGACATTTATACTCTTTATGACGATTGAATGTAGAAAAAGATATCACAGGTGGCGATGAATTGTATTGTTTTTATTTGGAAATGAGGAAAGATGGCTGATAATTGCAGTCAGAAACTTATCGAACTTGTACGATGTCACCCGTAGGCCTATTTATATGATACACGGAATGAAAACTATAAAAAACACGAAACTTAAAGAAAAAATCTGGAGACAAATATCAGATTGTCTGAAAATAAATACGGCTATATTTTATTTTGATGAGATTTAATAGTATTAATTAAACATTTGAAATAATGTATCTATATGTCTTAACAGTTTACGTAATTTTAATCAGAATATAGCAAAGGATTCTCTATCATATCATGAATGGCAACGAACCGTGGTCCATTGAACCTGAAATAACGCCTAAACGTATCATCATTCAAATCGAAACCAGTGTCCAAAACTCGCCCTTATTTTCGTAAGATACAATGTGATTTCCAGCTATTTCTGGCTTTAATTTTAGGCCTACTTTTTCTTTTCATTAACAAAATTTGTTCATTTCCTCATCATCTGAATACTCAGATTCAACATAGCGTTCGTACGTAATTTGTAAAGTACGACAATGTACTTACAGGTTATATATTTAAGTACGACGATATACGTAAATACATAACCTATAATATTTCCCCCAACGAGTGATTACTATAATCAGAAAAATGCTTTCTGCATGAAGGCAGTGCATAGATGATCATAGCGAGGTGTGATCTGTGATAGCGAGAACTCGCCAAGTGTGTGGAGGAAGGCTCTTCGCCTCTTTCTCGCAACACATTTCTCGCTAGCGAAAACTCTTCAAGTGTGTCACGGGCCTTATGGCCGAGAGCGAAGTTGATGTTGCATCGATTTATATTTTTATTAGTTAACCATGGGTATGTAACCACGCATTCTAACCGAGATTGGTGCACTCGGTTATTTGTGTGGTAAACCGGTGTGGGTTTGGGAATGCGCCTACCTTCAGTGTCAGTGCAATAGATCTAAAAAGGTCGGGGTGATGGGTCTTAGTGCCCACTCCCTTAGTTTGAAATTTTATTTATTTATTTATTTAAATTTAAATATACAGAATAAAGAATATAATTACAAACAAACAAGAGAAATAGAAATAAAATAATACAATCAATATAAAAAAGGAGATACAGTAGTATTAACAAAATTTGAGACCGAATGAGCAGCGCTCGTGCTCGGTCGCAGTTCAGATATAATATTAATAGGCCTATAAGAGAATATAAAATAAAATAAAATAGGAAAATAAAATTAAAATTACAGTTACAGAAATTATATAATACAATATTAATATAAGAGAAATATAGAAAAAAATAATAAAAATAAATAAGTAAAATAAAATAGGAACTAAAATATAATTACAGCGGCAATGGAATTATATAATATAATATTAACACTAGAGAAGAATAATATCGCACGTGAAAAGTAGGACTAATATATACTTCAAAATTATAGAATACAAATATAATATAGGTTGATTAATTCATACACATAGGCTATAAATTTATTTAATCAAATTGAAGATATTAACGCGTTTCTAATTTTCCTGTTATATGTTAGTGGGTTACATGTTAGAAGTTCTGGGTGTAATTTAGTTAAAGCATTGTACAACCGAGGGCCAAAATTTATGCTATGCTTTAGACCAGCAGATGTGAGACATTTAGGTTCTACTAATGTTGAATTAATATTTCGTCTTGTGTCATAATTGTGTGTCTGTAATACAAACTTATTACGATTTTTATGATAAAATTTTAACAGCGTATACTTATAAATTTGTTCAATTACTAGTAATTTTTTACAATACAGACAAAAATAAAATTAAAATTGAGAGTGAATACAGATTAAATAGTGTTTAATATGTTTAAACCCAAACTATAAATCCAATACAAATTTTTTTATTTTTTTATTATTAATTTGGAGAGTATTCGTGGTTGAAATATTATTGGAATAAAATTTGTTTAATAATCTGGGACCTTGACTCTTACTATGATAAAAAGCTGCATTGGTTTTACATTTTGGTTCAGACAAACGCAGAGAATTCATATTTTTAGTTCTATATTTATGTATATACCTTTGAAAGTTATTAAAATTTCTATGAAAATATTTTAATAAAATCAAATAATACATTTGTTTAATGTTGAAAACTTTGAAATGTTTAAACAACAATTCAGTTGGGTAATCTTTCTGCTTTTTTAAACAAATTTTTAATACTTTTTTCTGTAGTAAAATTAACGGATAAAGGTTGGATTTATAAGTTCCACCCCAACCTATAATTCAATTGAAGGTTGGTACGATATTTCAGATTACAGATCTGGCAACCCTGGCTGCGCGTCAGTCATTCACTTCTCTGCCGCTCACACATTACAAATATAATCACTTATTTTACACCAAATATTGAACTCTGAAGTCCTTCCTGCTTCAATTGTTGTCCAATACTTCTTCAGTTTTACTAATTCTATTCTTTTTTTGGTATGTAACGAAAATTTGTTTCGAATTTGACTCTCACTCAATCCAATAGTCAAAAAACCCAATGAAAGTCAATGAAATCATTATATTCAATCGTTCAAGTCACTCAGATCATTGGTTCTAGTCAATCGGATTATCGTCGAAGTCTGTCAAGTCTATCGTCCAAGTCAGTTTATTATTCAAGGCAATAGAATCTATGAATCCAATCAGGTTTGTTGGTTGATTGTTGTTTAGTTGATCAGTCATTAATTTATTCAGTCGGCCATTCGCTTTAAGGGGTTAGGTACAGCTTACAGCAGTAAATTTTTTGGAAATATTCAACATTTTTTTCTCCATTGCTATATCTTGTAAGTAATGAAAATTGCTATTGTAAAACATTGTCCTTCTGCTATATGAAAAAAGAAAACGTTTTTTACGATTTACAAAAAATTATTTATATATTTTTTTTCAAAAATTCACAATGGTGACAGTTCACTGTGCGGTGATGAAGCGTTTCCCTCATAACTCATAAAGTTTTTAACTTCTTCATGTTCTCTCTATTTTATTTCATTCCTGAAACTCATATTTACAATATCATGATCTTTCAACTACATTCCTTAATAAATATTTTTTTTTATTTTGTGTTACAAGAAAATACTGATATTTGACCATTTTGTTAACGAATTTATTTATTATCAGACAATCTATCAAAGATAGAGAAGTGATCTTGCATCATATTGTAGATATGACATGAATAAATACACAAAAATTTCGTCACAGAATGTTGGGATAGTTTTTGAATTATGTGGGAAACGCTTCATCATTGCACAGTGAACTGAATAAAAAAAAAACATGTAAATATTTTTTTTTTAAATCGTAAAAATATTTTGTGCGAGATCGTGCGTATTTGCTTGTTTTCCGCACAGAACCAATACGCGGTAAGTGTGAAATACCACATTCAATATTCCCAACGTAACACACATAACAATTTCCCTCTTCTTACCGCTTAAGCGCGACATTCATTTTACTGCTTTAGGCTTTTAACATATTATTTTTAGAGACATTTATCATAGTAATAATTATAAATTGGAAACTTACCACTGCAATTTCACCTAAATTGCAATGTTAATTATTGTTTTTAAATATTTGCAAAAATTACGTAAAGTCTACTACTCCACGAAACTTATTGCATTCCTGATACAAGTAACATTAAGGAAGCCGTGAAAAAATCAACAAGATTCCAGATGCCGATGTTATTACTGCAATATGTTATATAAATAATATTGTTAAAATATTAAAATGAAAAATAAATCATTACGTAACCTTACCGTTTGTTTTAAGTTCGCATTTATAGACTGGGGGGAAAAAAAGACAGACGTATATCACGGCCTGCTGCAGTATAGTAAACACAGAAAACATTTTATAGCAACAATGTTGAAGAAAGATATTTTGGTTTTCCGAAGTTGCCGTCATTAAACAGAAACCAACATAGAGATTTCATTGCAACTAATTAGAAATTCGTCTTTCAGGTATATAATAAACGATCTTCGCACAAAATAATGTATGATACACGAGCGGTATGTTTGTTTTCATGTTCTCGGAAATTAAAAAAGCTCAACTACGTTTCGCTTTTCCAATCTTTTCCTCGATCATGAAAACGTCAACATACCGCTCTTGTAACGTATATTACTATTTTTTTTTTCATATAGCAGAAGGACAGTGTTTTACATATACTAATTTTCATTATTGTACAAGATACAGTAATGGAGGAAAAAAATGTTGAATATTTCCAAAATTTTACTGCTGTAAGTTGTACCTAACCCCTTAGTCACTGGCTCACTCACTCACTCATTGACTCACTAATTAATTAATTAATTGAGTCATTCACTGAGTCGGTAATTCGTTCGCTCTTTCTAAGTGGTCTGAATTTGGTTTTTGTTATGTTCTGATTATTATTTTTAGTTAAATATTTTCACTTAGCTCCATATAATATATTAATTTGTTGGCTTGTTTCTTATAATCTCCAGCACAGATCTATTATTGCGCACACAAGTGAGCTGCTTTTCTGTTTTTACTTTACCCCTCAAAATAACTGATGTCTCATAAGGAAACTTGAGTCCCTATTGAGTAAACATAAGTTATTTTTTCTTTCATTCGGTAGAAGTCCTGTTCTTTTTGTGGTAATAGTAGTACTGTACATGTTAAACGAAGTCTATTATTACTGTGGGACAACAGCAAAACAGTCACGTATTTGATTACCTTCTGCTGACCGAGCTTCAAGCTTAATTGCATTTCGAATTTAATTTGCCTTTGTTACAATAACGGTCGCTTAGTTCCTACGAACTGGAATCCACTGCAAAATATGCTGAAGCGAGTGCAATAGTTGGTTCGTAATTTATAATATAGTTATCTGCGAGCCATATCCAATTCACCGTAATCCAGGACTTACAAGTACAATGTAGTGCTTGTTAAAACAATTTGTAGACCATTGTACGGGATTTGTGTCCAGGTGCTTTATTTTAACTTTTAACATATTACTTGTTTTTGTGTTTCTAATTCCTGATTTTGTCATCCAGTCTGCTGTCAAAAAATCTGAAAGTTAGAATTTATAAAACAGTTATATTACCGGTTGTTCTGCATGGTTGTGAAACGTGGACTCCCACTTTGAGAGAGGAACAGAGATTAAGGGTATTTGAGGATAAGGTTCTTAGGAAAATATTTGGGGCTAAGAGGGATGAAATTACAGGAGAATGGAGAAAGTTACACAACGCAGAGCTGCACGCATTGTATTCTTCACCTGACATAATTAGGAACATTAAATCCAGTCGTTTGAGATGGGCAGGGCATGTAGCACGTATGGGCGAATCCAGAAATGCATATAGAGTGTCAGTTGGGAGGCCGGCGGGAAAAAGACCTTTGGGGAGGCTGAGACGTAGATGGGAAGATAATATTAAAATGGATTTGAGGGAGGTGGGATATGATGGTAGAGACTGGATTAATCTTGCTCAGGATAGAGATCAATGGCGGTCTTATGTGAGGGCGGCAATGAACCTCCGGGTTCCTTAAAAGCCAGTAAGTAAGTAATTCCTGATTTCTAATGTAAACCATGCGCATAAGCTTTGTTAAATTTTATGTACAGCAGTAGTGTAGCCTAAGTGTGTTTACATACAGAATTCAGCGGTACTTAAATTACATCTAGCAGGGGGCACTTGGCGACATACGCTGTATTAAATAACGTTAAATCCTGTGACAGTGTGGGAAAATTTATGGCAAAAGTTCGACAGTTGAGGGGGGAATTGGCCGAGGGGGAGGGAGCCGATGGATAAGGGAAAGATTTATTATTGTTGCAATGAGTAATATTAACATTAAGCGAATGATATAATTAGGGGATAATGTTCTTTTTTTTATTGATTGTGTCTTTTGTATTTTATTGAGCGTGTATGTTTTTATTTATATACTGTATTACCTTTGTATTTATTATTTGAATTATTTGGTGCAGCTTCAACAAGAAATTGAATTGTTTATACTGTATATATATATATATATATATATATATATATATATATATATAGGCTATAATGTGTGTGTGTGTCACTGTGTGTGTGTGTTTTTCATATCTCCCTTTTATTTTATTTGTATTATTTTTGTGAAATTTGGTATTAAGTTAGATTAGTCGTAATTGTGATAATTAATGATAACGGTAGTAATAATAATAACTGTTGTTTCACTATTTTATTATTAGTAGGTATTATTTTCGTTTTTAAGATTCAAACTGTCTATAGTTACAGCACGAATGGCCGTACGGGCTCATGCGAAGGATCTTGTGTACATGAGTTTGTATAATTTATCATGCATCAATAAATGCACTTATCTATCTATCTTAAACTCTAATCTTGTTTATGTTGTTATTCATAATATTTCCATGATCATGATAAGTCACCATAATTAACATTTTATTAATTTTCATAATTTTTATTGCCTTTTATTTTACTATTGTCTTCGTCTCCACCATGGTACTCGACTTCGCCGCCGTCCCGGACTTTTACACGTCGCATTAGATATCAAAGTGCCTTTGACTTTCGTCTCGGCGTCACAGTAGGCTTTGACTTTACAATGGGCTTCGACTTTATCGTACTCACCATAATCACAACAGCCGTCTTCACAATCGTTATCTTCACGGTCACTGACTTCACAATCGTTATAATCACAGTCGATGTCTTCATAACCGTTTTCTTCATAGCCGTTTTCACAGTAGTAGTTATTATCACAATCATTACCGTCACACTCATTCCCTTCACAATCGTGCCTATCACAATCATTGTCTTTATGATCGTTAGTCACACTTATTGTCTTCACAATCGTTATCGCCACATTCATTGTCTTAACAAGAAGAGTTCGAGGGAAAAACGAAGAATGTCACATTTCTGTTAAGGATTAGATAATGATCTAATTGAGTCTGTAACTGCAAGATGTAGTGCTGTTTCTATAGAAAATAAAGGAAAGGATTACTGTATTCCTGGTGATAATTCTCCTTTTTACCATTTTTCATAAGAACATCATTACATTTCGTAGTGATCCATTGAATTAGATAATGACATCAACCTTAACAAAACTGTGACATTCATCGTTTTTCCCGCGAACTCTTATTGGTACCGACAAAATCATAGTCTTCAGAATCGTTACTTTATAATAATCATTATCATTATCTTTATCGACATAATCATTATCTTCATAATCGTTATCATTACAGGCATTGTCTTCACTGTTATGATCACAATAGTCTATTATTCAATCGTTATCGTCACAATCGCCGACTCCTGATCGTTATCACAACCATTGTTATCTTGATCACTATCGTCATAGTTGTCGCCTTCACAACATTATACAATCGTTATCGTCACAATCGTTGATATTACAATCGTTATAGTTACAATCGTAAGCATTAGAATCGTTGTCGTCAGTCTTCTACATTTCAGTGGTTATCGTCACAATCGTGTCTTCACAACGTTTGTCACTATCGTCAACATTACAAGTACAATCGTAGACATTACAATCGTTATCGTCACAATAGTCATTGCACAACTTTTGTTTTATAAGAGACACCACATACTAAGAAAAGATAAAATTATTTAGCCTACTCTGGTGTGAAAATAAGATAATAATATGTAATAAAATGTTTGAATAATTCAAAGCTTAAGGTGTTCACAGAATATTTTTGTGAAGGAGTAATTTTCCGTATAAAATAAAGTAAAAGCATATGTTAAGTGTTACATCCGTTACAAAAAAAATAAAATATTTTTTAAATAAAAAAACAGTCATGGAACTTATCAACACAGGTACAATTAATGTCACTCTTTAGGTACCATTAAGTGATTTTTAAAATACAATTATTGGAAAGGATTAACTGATTTTAAACTAATATGAAATAAAGTGTTGAGGAAGGCGACATTTTTGTTACGTCCGTTACAGCGCAAAAATGACGATAAAATGAAAATCTTTAGAGCAATAATGATGAAAATTGACCTGAGTCTGTGACAATGAAACATAAACTATTAAAATTAACTTCTAAAACTGTGTGTATGTTATATCCGTTACAAAATAATAGCTGTACAGTAGTTAATGTCGCAGTCATCGACATTACAATCGTTATCATCACAAACGTAATCATCGACGTTGCAGTTGTCATCGTTACAATCCTCCTCTCCAGAATCATCATCATCATCATCGTCATCATCATCATCATCATCATCATCATCATCATAATAGTCTTCTCAGTAGGTATCGGTCTGTGCAATCGTGATCTTCAACATTGTAATCTTCAATGTAATTAATTACCTTCGTCGTCTTTCTATTTCTTTCCTTTACATTCTATTCTCTTCCTGCATCTTATTGCTTCTTCTCCTTGTTCACTTTTTTCTTTTCTTACGTTGTTTTTCCCCTTCTCTTCTTTATTAATTTTGGATATTTTCACCTCCTTTTATTAACATTAAAATTATATTATTTTTTTCCCTAAAATTTTCTCATTTTAATTTTCTTTTCTCTCTTATTCTTATAAACATCATCCCTTCTTGTATTGTACTTTTGTTTTTGCAGGAATTTTTTTTTCTTTTTACTAAAAGTATATAGAAATGCATATGGCATTCATTGACTTTAAAAAGGCTTTTGATAAAGTTAATCGGAATAAATTACTTCAGATTTTGGCAGATGATCAAGTGCCTCATCAGAGTATACAAAATATTTACAACATATATAAAACAACCATCATAGCAATTCGAAGCAACAATAAACTTTCACAGTGACGACCCATTTATAGTGGAGTAAAACAAGGCTGTGACCTTTCACCACTTCTGTTTATTATATATATAAATAGAATCATTCAAGATTGGCGACAGATACGCAATGGATTTATTCCAATTAATCGAAATTTGCAGCTTGATGCTTTACTTTTCACTGATGATTTAGTTCTCATGGCATCAACTGAAGATGATTTAGAATATTCAGTACACAATTTAAATATGGTCAGTGAAAAATATAACATGGAAATTAATATTGAAAAATCGAAAATCATGTCATTTTGTGGGAAATTCCCTGTACCAAGTAAAATCTGTTTGAATAATAAACTAATAGAAAGAGTAAATACCTTCACTTACCTTGGCTATACACTATTACCTTACGGGGAAGTAAATATTGCTGAAAAAATATGTAAATATAATAAAACAATGGGGATAATTAATAAAATCATGAAACCTTCACTAGTACAAAGACACACAAGAAGAGGCTTGTATAAAACCTTAGCACAGCCAGTGTTAAGCTATGGTAGTGAAGCGTGGACTGTGAAGAATAAAGATGTCAGTAGAATAACAGCAAGTGAGATGAGGTTCATGAGAGCAACAGCTGGATATACTCGCTGGGATCATAAAAAAATGAGGACATAATGCAAGAACTTCAAATAGAACCCATTATGCAGTTCATCAGCAAATATCAACTTCAGTGGAAGGGTCATCTCGAACGATTGGATCGATGCAGAATTCCAAAAGCACCGTTTCATTACCATCCGTATGGCAAAAGATCTCTAGGCCGTCTAAAGAAGAGATGGACTGAAAATTCTAGTTTGAGACCGTAACAGGCCGCTTGGCCTAATACTTGTTAGGAAGACTAACGGTCTTACTAATAAAAACTCTATATACAGACGTTTAACTGTCTTATACTTATACAATGAGTAGCTCGTTTATAAGTCGTGTGTAAATTCCTTACTAATAATCACTACATACGTCGTGTATAACAGTATAACTGCTACACAGCTACGTCATAGTTTCGTCATTACTTCGTTACGAAAGGTAATAGAATATCTGAGGTTCTCTACTGCATCCGGTAGAGCGCTCTAGTGTGGCTTGTTAAATATCGATAGTACAACTCGCTCTAATCGATTACCATACTACAATTTGGTCAAAGAGTACAAACTACAGCAATATTATTCTAATAATTGTATGAACTTTGGTTTGTTCTTCTGTGGTTACAAGGTAACCATCATCGTAAAATAACAGTCGATACGAACAGCTGTTAGAGGGGCGGCCATTTTTTCCCTATATACAACACTTAAACAAGGGGTTTCGTGTATATAACTACTGCAAAGCAATTCCCATTGTATAGTTACAGCCTGTTTATACGTCCATAGCTTATTCACGGTTTATTAGTAACGTTTTCTGTCTCAACTCTGCATAAGTCTCGTATAAAAAGTATACACGGTTTATTAGTAAGACTGTAAAAGTATAAAGTGTTGGATGGGAGACCGGAGGGAAAAAGACCTTTAGGGAGGCCGAGACGTAGATGGGAGGATAATATTAAAATGGATTTGAGGGAGGTGGGGTATGATGATAGAGACTGGATTAATCTTGCACAGGATAGGGACCGATGGCGGGCTTATGTGAGGGCGGCAATGAACCTTCGGGTTCCTTAAAAGCCATTTGTAAGTAAGTAAGTAAAAGTATAAAGGAAGTGTACAAAATATACGACACGTTTATCTTTTAACTCTTCATAAAGGGAACTCTTAACTGTAGGTCCACGGCTAATTTAGCACCCTTTACGTTGTTGGGCGTTGAAGCACTGTACAGTAAACAGTGAGTGCAAAGCAGGCTGACGCTGGGCAGGGAAATGAAATCCGTGCACACTTCGTTCTTGGGGAACGGCAGTGAACCGCGCGAGTGCGAAATTGGCACCCTACGCCAAAGTCTACTAGCGCGGTTTGTCCAATCTAAATGAAAATTAAATTACCTGGATATCTTTTTGTGAAATTCCCCAGTAGGAAATTGAGTCGATTGTATCTGTCCCCTTTTCAGGCACTCCGGACAGATTGACAGAGCGGACTTAATAGGAGCTTGGCAAACGTGGCGAAAAGCGCATTCATTTATACCACACACGGGCGATACCACGAAGCATATGACTGATTAAAACAGCGCTGACAAGGCTGGGACAGCGCCTGTGCTGAATCAACGTGCAATTTGTCTCGCCTCCCCTACTCCACAAGACCAGCCACTGTGCCGGCATACTCTTTTGTTTATACTCTATTTCATAACGACAATATTCTCCATTTACAATTTTATTCTATACGCAATGTTGTCTCATCAGCTTATTTTAATGAAAGGCTTCAAACTACAAATTCATGCATTCTATGATTTCGTAAAAAAAATCCACAAAACTATAAGTTTGGGCGTTGCCTGTTATGTTCAATAAATTAGATAGATATATAGATAGATAGGTAGGTGGGTGGGTGAGTGGGTGGGTGGGTGGGTGGGTGGGTAGACAGATAGATAGATAGATAGATAGATATAGATAGATAGATAGATAGATAGATAGATAGATAGATAGATAGATAGATAGATAGATAGATAGATAGATAGATAGATAGATAGATAGATAGATAGATAGATAGATAGATAGATGGGTGGGTGGGTAGGTAGATAGATAGATAGATAGATAGACAGACAGACAGACAGACAGACAGATAGATACGCAAATCTAGTCTTTCAGGTGAAGCTCCCTGTAAAGCAGATTTGAATAATTTCAAGGGAAAAATTGTTCCGGGGCCGGGTATCGATCCCGGGACCTCTGGTTGAACGTACCCGGCCCCGGAACAATTTTTCCCTTGAAATTATTCAAATCTGCTTTACAGGGAGCTTCACCTGAAAGACTAGATTTGCATAATATATACGTTATTGTGTACGTTAACAGAAAACCACAATTCCAAGTCACACAGAGATTGTGTGCACTCGTTGTGGGTCTCTGGCGTTTCGTCAGCCCACGCGAGTTGTGTGGATATAAAGGGAAGAGTTGAGACGGTGTCGGGTGGAGTTCCCGGGTAGCTCAGTGGTAGAGCGCTGGTACGTTCAACCAGAGGTCCCGGGATCGATACCCGGCCCCGGAACAATTTTTCCCTTGAAATTATTCAGATAGATAGATAGATAGGCAGGCAGGCAGACAGACAGACAGGCAGGTAGACAGATAGGTAGGCAGGCAGGTAGGTAGATAGGTAGATAGACAGGTAGGTAGGTAGATGGACAGGTAGGTAGGTATGTAGACAGGTAGGTAGATGGACAGGTAGGTAGGTAGACAGGTAGGTAGATGGACAGGTAGGTAGGTAGGTAGACAGGTAGGTAGATGGACAGGTAGGTAGGTAGACAGGTAGGTAGTTGGACAGGTAGGTAGGTAGGTAGGTAGACAGGTAGGTAGATAGGTAGGTAGATGGATGGATGGATGGATGGATAGATAGAAGTTCCCATTTTTGAAATGTTAATAAGTTTGTCAAATTTTTAGATTTCGCAAAAATTAAAACACCAATTTGTTCGTAAAAAGAATAGGATTTTATTAAAACACAGATTATGGTTTGGGCAATGTAGTTATCTTTGTCATATGTTTAAGCAAGCTTTATTTATAAGCTGACTGATAGCCGTTTACTTTGTCTCCCATTGTCATCTCTTGCTACGTGATGGAAAAGTAAGAATCCGCTTTCTTGTTATTCTATTTGTGCTCGTGAAGAGAGATATTGGCATCTGATGAAATCTGACCTCTGTGATAATCCATATCTTTTCAGGAACAGAATAGAATTGTGTCGTAAGACGACCGCCCACGGTTGTACATTACGTGTGTTTTCTTTGGAGAAAGAATGAACGTTTTTCTTGTATTGTTACTATGATCAAAGATTTTATTCGGAGAAAGTTACGTTGACATCTTTCTAGACTTTGTCAAACACACAATCAATTGAAGGTTGGAATTCTAATAAAGCTTTCTCAGAAATGAAAATGTTGTTTCTTTTTCCTTAAAGAGAAGAATTCAGTTCTGCCAGTAACAGCTCATACATTTATCATAAACTAGCCGTACCCGTGCGCTCCGCTGCACCCGTTAGAAATAAATATAACGTAAATACATAATTAAAATAGGACATTTGATTCAGGGAACATTCGTGTTTGATAGAAGGATAAATCGTTTATTATGTTACTTAACTTAAATTGTATTAAACAAATTAAAATGCGATCATTTTGATCCAGAGACCACTCATTTGGTCATAAAAATTATTTTAGGAAATACAGGAAACGAATGCCTATCAAGTTTTCTGTGCATAAGAAGCTATTTTAATCTTACCTGTCCTCGATTCACTCAGAAGTTACTGTAATAACATTATAGCATTATGTCCATCTAGAGAAACTACACTTTCCAATGGTGAATTAATAATTAATTATACAAATCGGTTAATTAAGCTTCCGATATTACTTCATACAAAGACAGAAACATTATCTGTAGGTTATGTTTCATAGTTTTCGATTGTTGTTCTCCAAGGCCCCTTATAGACGAAGTCATTTGTTTTTTATTTCATTTCATCTCCTTAGATGGCGTTGTTATTGTAATTTTGAAACTCATTTATCTCATTAAGTATCAGTCCTACCAAATTTTGCACGGAATAAAACTTATTGGAAATTATTTTTAAAGAAACTTTTGTTATGTAATATTTTCATGAAAATTAATAATAAGGGAGATATTTTGATTTGTTTAATTCAAGCCTCCTTATAACCCCCCTTTTAAATAAAATATTTTGAATCCCATATAGCCTAAATTCTAAGTTACAACGAACTTAATTTATATTCCAATTTACATATAAATCGCTTCAGCCATTATCACGTGAAAAGGTAACAAACATCCAGACAGACAGACAGACATACAAAAATTAAAAAAAAGCGATTTTCGGTTTCAGGGCGGTTAATTATATATGTTAGGACCAGTTATTTTTGAAAAATCGAAAATTACCAGAAAAATTTCGGCTACAGATTTATTATTAGTATAGATATGATTCCAGATTTTACTCAACTCTGAACTGTAACCTCAAGCAATAGCACTAACAATGCACAACATATAGACACAATCAGCAACATAATGTTAGCCAGCTGTCTTGCGTGTGAAGTGCACAGTGATTAAAAGCGTTGTTCTGTTTATAGTATCCAATTACTGTGCATAATTAAAATATGTTCAGTGAGATTTCATTTGTGATCCTAAATAATGCCGTGATAGTTGCTAGCAAGTTTCACATAGGCATATATTTATTTGCAATTGTAACTGCATAGTGGAAAAACTTGCGCTGATGCTTATCATAATGCAAATTGCGGCTTAAAAATAATTTTAAAAAAGGTTCGATTTAAATTCTCTTGTAATTAATAAAAATAAACCCATTTTCTTTAAATAATAAAGGTATTTTCTCGTTGCCAAACTTTCAGAACAGCACCGAGGTTCACTCAGCCTCCTATAAAATTGAGTACCGGGTCTTTCCCGGGGGTAAAAGGCGGCCAGAGCGTGGTGCCGACCACACCACCTCATTCTAGTGCCGAGGTCATGGAAAGCATGGGGCTCTACCTCCATGCCCCCTAAGTGCCTTCATGGCATGCTACGGGGATACCTTTTACCTTTAATAAGCCAATAATCATTTGTAATAAAATTAAAATGCATCATTTTGGCTGTTCCGATATAAATTGCAATTGATCAATTATTAACGAAGTCGATGAGGTTAAATATTTAGGTATAATTATCGATAATCATTTAAGGGAACGCACAGGTGAAATTACTAAATCTTACAGTTTTCATTTTTTTTCTCAAAGACCAAGGACACCAGAATAAAATAATGTGACACGTTTCCTTATTAAGATGAAATAAAGGGCAGTCATTTTTTTCAACGTGATTTTCTTTAATTTTCGACGTGTGGAACCATTTATATATAAATTAATCAAATTAATATATAAATGGTTCCACACGTCGAAAATTAAAGAAAATCACGTTGAAAAAAATGACTGCCCTTTATTTCATCGTAATAAGGAAACGTGTCACATTATTTTATTCTGGTGTCCTTGGTCTTTGAGAAAAAAAATTAAAACTGTAAGATTTAGTAATTTCACCTGTGCGTTCCCTTAAAATGGAATAATCTATTCATTATATTTGTAAAAAATTACGTAAAACGGTATATCACTCTGTTGTGCTAAGAAATATTTTGTCAACTAACTTTTTACGTACAATTTATTTAGCATTATTTCAATCTATATTTATGTATGATATTATAGGATGGGGTGGAACTTATAAATCCAACTTTATCCGTTAATTTTACTACAGAAAAAAAGTATTAAAAATTTGTTTAAAAAAGCAGAAAGATTATTCAACTGTACTACTGTTTAAACTTTTCAAAGTTTTCAACATTGAGCAAATTTATTATTTTATTTTATTTAAATATTTTCACAAAAATCTTAATAACTTTTAAATGTATATACATAAATACAGAACTAAAAATATGAATTTTGTGCATTCATTTGAACCGAAATGTAAAACAACTGCAGATTTTTACATAGCATGAGTCAAGGTCCTAGAGTATTAAATAAATTTTATTCTAATGGCATATTAACGATGAATCCTCTCCAAATTAATAATAATAAAAATTGTATTGGTTTTGTAGTTTGGGTTTAAGGATATTTAACATTTTTTAAATCTGTAATTTATTCACTCTCAATTTTATTTTGTTTGTATTGGAATCCCCTCCTGAGCACGAGTCTTACTCATTCAGGAGTGGGCTAGTTTTTGTTATAGGGTAAACTAGGGTCTGTTGGACAGTCGGGCATGTTGGACACTCTGTACTTTAACGTGTTACCTCGCCACTTGTGGGCACCACATTCTGCTAGAAGTCAATGACGGAAGTAGCCACGAGTGGGACTACTTCCGTCATTGACTTCTAGCAGAATGTGGTGCCCACAAGTGGCGAGGTAACACGTTAAAGTACAGAGTGTCCAACATGCCCGACTGTCCAACAGACCCTAGTTTACCCTATTATATTATGTTGTATTATATTAACTTGTATTCATTTGTAATTTACTAGCAATAAATAGATAGATAGATAGATATAGATATAGATATAGATATAGATATAGATATAGATATAGATATAGATATAGATATAGATAGATATAGATAGATATAGATATATATAGATAGATATAGATAGATAGATAGATAGATAGATAGATAGATAGATAGATAGATAGATAGATAGATAGATAGATAGATAGATAGATATAGATAGATAGATAGATAGATAATAGATATAGATAGATAGATATAGATAGATAGATAGATAGATATAGATAGATAGATATAGATAGATATAGATAGATAGATATAGATAGATATAGATAGATAGATATAGATAGATATAGATAGATAGATATAGATAGATATAGATAGATAGATAGATAGATAGATAGATAGATAGATAGATAGATAGATAGATAGATAGATAGATAGATAGATAAAGTAAATGAGTAAGTAAGTAAATAAGCAAGTGAATAAATAAATAAATAAATAAGCAAGTAAATAAATAAGTAAATAAAAGTAAATAAGTAAACTGTAACTCTGATCACGAACCGGATTGTACCACAGTATAGTATATACAGTCACGAAGCTTGAGTTGTGAGGGTGCTAGGAACAATAGACTGTGCCGCTACTATTTCGCATTGTCTATAATGATGCGATATTAGCGATCCTAGTGGCTAGCAACTAACTATGGATGCATATTTACTGAGTATTGAGCTTCGTGACTATATACTTACTAGACTGTGATTGTACCCTAATGCACAGTTAAACAAAACTCACGGCGCCACCTCACACCATCTATACTCCGTTGCACTGTTAACTTCACTTCATTCTTAAGTTATCTCGGATCCAAAGCCTGCTTATTGGTATTTATAGCTTATGGGAATCACTTGATCCGAACATTACTGGCCGGTGTACAAAGGAGGTAAATTTGTACTTGTCGAAAATGGTATCAGTGTGTATTAGTAGATTCATAGCCGAATATATGATCAATTATATACTGTACCTCTAGTACAGTTCGAATTTTAGTTTTTGTTTTGTGGACGAAAGAGTTGTAAGTAAATTATATGATATATATTTAATATATGTGTTTTGTGACTTTTGAATTAAATAATTCAGGCATTACTTCATCCGTGGTTTAACGAGACTGTCGACGACTTTCAAGACACGTTGGATGTCCTCTTCTAGGCATTCCGTGCTCTGTGAAAGCTCTCGCATTCCACGTGTCTTCATAAAGGCTTGTAGAGGAAATAAAAGAGGATGCCACCAGACCGTTTGGTAGACGATATTAGTTCGAATTCCTATAGCGAGTGGCGCTCTCTTATGACAATGACCACTAACTGAGATTCAGCTTTGGAGCCTCCGTGAAAGCAAACGAAAATCAATTTGTAGTCTGATATTAAGCGTTTCAGAAACTATTTTTATCACGGCAGCCTACATTGTCCATGTTTATTTTACTGCACTTTTAAAAACTAAACAAAATGGGAGAGGTATTAATTAGCAAATGAAGAAATTCAGTAGTCTGCTATACCGCTCAATATTTCAGAGAAGTAATATGAAAAAAAAAAAACACATCCGACTATTAATCTTCATGTTTAGAAATTACTAACAAGCAAACATTCTTATAGGGACAGATAAAAAAGTTATTTCTTTTTCTTCCACCATGTTCATAATGCCAAAAATAGTGCTTATACAGATTTAGGGCACTCGAGCGCAACTAAGAGGACCGTCCAGAAAGTAAACTTCCCTGGGGCCGTTTACAGAAATAAAACACAATTTCATGGAAAGATGAATTGGAACAAATACAACATTTCTTGAGCTATTTTTCAACATATTCCCCACCGAAATTGAGACATTTGTCATACTGTGGGATTAACAGAGAGGTACAGATGACTGTCACATTGTTTCCGATCCCAGGCGGCTGACTTCTAGGACTTGTATTTTGGTCACAAGACAATCATATACTTCTTATTTTCGGGGTTTATTTCCAATTCTATCTCTTTATTTGCTTCAAGTAAAATTCCCGTGTTCATGGATTTTCTCCTAACATATTCATGTCTTACGCATAGACAAGCAGCTGATGTAACCCGTTCAATTCCAAACCCTCTCTGTTTTTCTGGACTTTCCTAATGGAATACAGTATTCTAGATCAAAGTTAAAAAGTAAAGGCGATAGTGCATCTCCTTGCTTTAGCCCGCAGTGAATTGGAAAAGCATCAGTAACTGGCCTATACGGACTCTGCTGTTTGACTGAGACACATTTTAATTAGTCGAACTAGTTTCTTGGGAATACCAAATTCAATAAGAATATTATATAAACTTCTCTCTTAACTGAATCATATGCCTTTTTGAAATCTGTGAATAACTGATATACTGCACCCTTATACTTCCATTTTTTCTCCAATATCTGTCGAATACAAAAAATCTGATCAATAATAGTTAGCCAGGTATAACCTTTTGTTAATGTTGACACTTATAGTCGTGTCGCTGTTATTTCCGGTGTGACTCCTCCCCTTTGCTTACGTCTTAGGAAGTGAAAGGCTCTATAAAGTCTAGGTTGGTAGTATCGTTCGCCATTTTTGTTCTTTCGTTCCCGAGCTACCAGATGAGGAATCTATTTGCCACACCGTTAAACATTATCATGTCGTAGCTCCTATGATAATAAATCAAACGCATTGTAATTCAGCAAATAATTGAGTGGCAAATAACGTCCTCGTGTGATTTCTGCGAACGCCAACAAAAGAGGCAAAATGGCGGGCGATTATATTAAGTATTTATCGAGCCATAGGAAATTCATTACATCATCAATAGCGAATGACAAGACGCACACGTTTAAATGTAGCCGACCTGCAACGTGATTGGCTGCCGGAAATAAGAGTGACGGGATTATAGCTCCATGTTGTTATGTTTTATTTAACGACGCTCGCAACTGCAGAGGTTATATCAGCGTCGCCGGATGTGCCGGAATTTTGTCCCGCAGGAGTTCTTTTACATGCCAGTAAATCTACTGACATGAGCCTGTCGCATTTAAGCACACTTAAATGCCATCGACCTGGCCCGGGATCGAACCCGCAACCTTATAGCTCCATTTTCTACTCTAGTATTCTTACATTTTTTTAAGATTATAAAGATTTTTTTATTCCAAGCAAAAATTACAAACAATAACAAAGATTTTACAATACTATTGTAATACTCGTATATGATTATTCTTCAGAATTCGAAATTGATTACCAATCTCATAGTCAAATAGCTTACATGTTACAATTTATTGTATAAATACAAGGTAACTGGGTCACACCCGAAAAAGTAAGATGCTTGAGGTCGGGTGTGACCAATAATGAAAACTGGATAGAAGAAAAAAGTAATAATAAATAAAATAATATTAAATATAATAATAATAATAATAATAATAATAATAATAATAACAATAATAATAATCATAACTGTGATTAAAACTGTTAAATGTAATTGCACATAAAGTTTAAAAAGAATAAGAAAAAAAACAACAAAAACAAACAAACAAAACAGTACCATAGCCTATAAATACATACTAAGTTAAGAATACAACATTGTTAAAGTGACAGAAAAAAATAAATAAAGAATAAGAATTTACATGATTATAATATTTTAAAAACAGTTCAAACACTTATTTTTTTAAATAATGTATTGTTTAATAATTTTAGTTTAGGATTCCTCTTTTTTAAAATCATTATATAATCTTGGACCATAATTAGAACTGTGCCTTAGATCTGCTTCAGTCTTACATTTTGGTTCAATGAGGGGGAGCGAAATTTTGTATCTTCTTCTGTTGCGGCCATGATCGGATTATATAAATTTAGCTTAATATTATATTACTTACTTACTGGCTTTTAAGGAACCCGAAGATTCATTGCCGCCCTCATATAAGTCCGCCATTGGTCCCTATCCTGAGCAAGATTAATCCATTCTCTATCATCTTATCCCACCTCCCTCAAATCCATTTTAATATTATCTTCCCATCTACGTCTCGGCCTCCCTAAAGGCCTTTTTCCCTCCGGCCTCCCAAATAACACTCTATATGCGTTTCTGGATTCGCCCATACGTGCTACATGCCCTGCCCATCTCAAACGTCTGGATTTAATGTTCCTAATTATGTCAGGTGAAGAATACAATGCGTGCAGTTCTGTGTTGTGTAACTTTCTCCATTCTCCTGTAACTTCATCCCTCTTAGCCCCAAATATTTTCCTAAGCACCTTATTCTCAAACACACTTAATCTCTGTTCCTTTGTCAAAGTTAGAGTCCAAGTTTCACAACCATAAAGAACAACCGGTAATATAACTGTTTTATAAATTCTAACTTTCAGATTTTTCGACAGCAGACTTGATGATAGAAGTTTCTCAACCGAATAATAACAGGCATTTCTCATATTTATTCTGTGTTAAATTTCCTCCCGAGTATCATTTATATTTGTTACTGTTGCTCTCAGATATTTGAACTTCTCCACCTCTTCAAAAGATAAATCTCCAATTTTTATATTTCCATTTCGTACAATATTCTGGTTACGAGACATAATCATATACTTTGTCTTTTCGGGATTTACTTCCAAACCTATCTCTTTACTTGCTTCCAGTAAAATTTCCGTGTTTTCCCTAATCGTTTGTGGATTTTTTTCTAACATATTCACGTCATCCGCATAGACAAGAAGCTGATGTAACCCGTTTAATTCCAAACCCTCTCTGTTATCCTGGACTTTCCTAATGGCATACTCTAGAGCAAAGTTAAAAAGTAAAGGTGATAGTAAAAGTAATAATAAATATAATAATAATAATAATAATAATAATAATAATCATAATCACAACTGTTATTAAAACTGTTAAATGTAATTACACATAAAGTTTAAAAATAATGAGAAAAAAAACGGTACCATAGCCTATACATACATAAATACTGTATACTAAGTTAAGAATTCAACATTGTTAAAGTGACAGAAAAAAAAGTAAAGAATAAGAATTTACATGATTATAATTTCAAAAACAGTTCAAGCACTTGTTTTTTGAATGACGTATTGTTTAATAATTTTAGTTTAGGATTCCTCTTTATAAAATCATTATATAATCTTGGACCGTAATTAGAACTGTGCCTTAGATCTGCTTCAGTCTACATTTTGGTTCAATGAGGGGGAGCGAAATATTGTATCTTCTTGTGTTGTGGTCATGATCGGATGATACAAATTTAGCTTAATATTATATCAGCATTAGCATTTTGTAAATTTCCTTATATATCTATAGTAGGTCTTCCATATACTTGAAAATCGATTCCGTGGCTGCTCCCAAGAGACCAACAATCGTCTCTCATACGTCGTGTATGGGAGTAATGCATAGAGTGTGGCTGGAGCAGCTATAGGGAATAACCCAGAAGTGACCTGGTTCGTTGTTGTTTCTTTAGTGGTGTATTACGCCTGACAGTTCAGAAGTAGTGACGTTGGCGAAGGAGGTTTTATTGGATTTGCTGCTCGGACTAAAAGAAGCGGGCTCTTGAGCTGATATAGATGAGCTCTCCGGAGTTGATATGAAGCTATTCGATCCACTTCACAGGCTACATAGTTCATCTTATTCCACCCCGTCGCCTCAGTTTCATTCCACTCGGCATACCTGAGGGTCAGACAAGCAACTGCATATCGTGTTTCTTAGAGAATTGTTCGTATCTCATGAAACGTGTTACCTCAGTCGATGCAGCTGTCCTATGGAGTTCATGAGTTCGAACTGAACCACGAAACGAATTTTTCAGAGGTTCACTATAAGAAGTTTATTGTATGATTTAGGCCCAATTGTATAAAACTCCCTGACTAAAGATCAACTTTGATCGAAGATCGAAAAGTAAACCGTGTTCAGACACTTCTTCTATTGTATAAAACTTTTCTGCGATCAAATTACCTTGGTTCAAATGCAATCTAAGTTCACGTGAAAAGGATTTGGCAACATAGCATAAACAGCTGAAATACGTGATGCGCGGACCATGTTATACAGGTTTGTTCAGTGTTGCCAATCTAGCGACTTTAACTCTTTTTCAACAACAATTTCTTTTAACTTTTATATTGCTTAAATAGGGATTTAGTGACGTTTTTAGCACCCCATAGTGACAAAATTTAATCTTTCTTTGTTGATAATGAGAAATCTAGCGACTTTACAACTACTTTTTCGCGACTTTCCGTATTACACTCTGTTGGAGACACTGGTTTTTTTTTTTGCAATGTAAATAATGGCGGACAATAAGAAGAAGGTTGACTGTTCTCAAAGTTGTTATCATGTTATGGTGTTTGATACTGCTAAACATAATAAAGCTTTATAAAGCGACAATTTTCGTTCAGTAATACAGTTAATTGAACATTTATGAATGTACCTATCATATCCATTAATAATTAATGGTTGTTATAAACATAATATAATTATAGGTTATGTTATTTGATACTGCTGAACACGATAGAGCCTTATAAAATATAAGAATGTTTGTGTATTAAGGCAAGAAATTGAAAGAAATATATATAAATGTACCTGACATATCTATTAATATGAATAATAATGGATATTTTATTTGCACAATCTGTCACTCGTATATTTCAAACAGAAAAGAAATAACTGAACTTGGATCATCTAACTTAATCGGAGAAATTTCTTCAGTCAAAGTTGAATTTAGTTTGAGACAAATTAATCTCAGATTAGACTTTATACAACACAAAATTCCAAGTTCAGCTGAAACAAGGATCAATTTAACATCTGATCTAAGATTAAATGGTTTATACAATCGGGCCTTAATATACTGGATGAGTAGATTATTTTCTTTACCACGAAGTGTGAACTTGACTATAGAGTAGACTAATGCAACCTCACGAGCCAGTTATGAAGAGAGTGTGTTGTCGGTGATTCGACAATGCTCAAATAAAATATGAATACTTACTAACAGTTAATGTATAATTTACTTTACAAAATTGAGAACCCATCATTTTGTTCTTAATTTCGTTTATAGCGTGAAGATTATTTATATAGACTATTTCTTAAGGTCTCTCACAAGTAATAGTCGCACACGATTAGATCTAAAAACGTACGAGCCAGAAATTATCCTATAATCAAACACTTTCCAAAGAATCTTTAGTAATATGGGCTATGGGAGAGTCTTGTTTGAAAATTTTCCTTTTGTCTCTGATTTTCTGACAAAAATAAAAAATCAGCGAAAGTACCTATTTTCGTGTGGTTTGTCTATGCGGATGAGGCGAATATGTTAGGAGAAAATCCACAAACTATTAGAGAAAACATGGGAATTTTACTTGAAGCAAGTAAAGAGGTTTGAAAGTAAATCCCGAAAAGATAAACTATATGATTATGTCTCGTAATCAGAATATTGTACGAAATGGAAATATAAAAATTGGAAATTTATCCTTTCAAGAGGTGGAAAAATTCAAATATCTTGAAGCAACAGTAACAAATATAAACGACACTCTGGAGGAAATTAAACGCAAATAAATATGGAAAATTATTCGGTTGAGAAGCTTTTATCATCAAGTCTGCTCTCAAGAAACCTGAAAGTTAGAATTTATAAAACAATTATATTACCGGTTGTTCGGTATGGTTGTGAATCTTGTTTGAGAAAGGAACAGAGGTTAAGAATATTTGAGAATAAGATGCTTAGGAAAATATTTGGGGCTAAGAGGGCTGAAGGTACAGGAGAATGCAGAAAATTACACAACACAGAACTGCACGCATTATATTCTTCACCTGACATAATTAGGAACATTAAATCCAGACGTTTGAGATGGGCAGGGAATGTAGCACGTATGGACGAATCCAGAAATACATATAGAGCGTTAGCTGGGAGGTCGGAGAGAAAAAGACCTTTGGGGAGGCCGAGACGTAGATGGGAGGATAATATTAAAATTGATTTGAGGAAGATGGGATATTATGATAGAGACTGGATTAATCTTGCTCAGGATAGGAACCGATGGCGGACTTATGTGAGGGCGGCAATGAACCTCCGGGTTCCTTAAAAGCCACTAAGTAAGTAAGTAAGTAAAAATAAGCTACGTAATATCTGGAGGTAGTGAAGTTTTCCGATGCTGATCTAGGTTCTAACGGCTTGGGGCTTCTGGCCTTGGGTTAGGGCAAGTCGCAGGAAGGATAGCCCGTCTGTCAGCGTAGTATTCACGAATTCCACCCGGGGCATCCATCGGACTTGACAATCATCGCATGTAGGGCGTATAATAACGTCATAAGTGCAAAGATCCATCCCGAATCCAGCCTTCGAGAAATCAATCAATCCAATGGCAGGAATGATATGATATTTATAACATTACTTGACAACATTTTGAAATATCCTGTCCATTCTGGATAAACGATTTTATTATGTTCATATAGTGACAATGAAGGACAAAATTGGAACAAGACACAGAAATTAAATTATTACAATGTATCGAAGTACATATGTTATTTCCGTGCAGAAATTCTCTGCTCCACTCATCCTTCATCACAGAAATTAAAGTTGAAGAACCTGAAGAAATGGAAAAGGAAGGAAGGACAAGATAGTGAGTGACTTTGTTATCGGCGATTATACAATTTGCGAGCGTTTTAGGCAAGTAATGTCTGCGCTCGCTGAGCGAGGACTGAGATCCGAACACACTATAGACAGATACATACTGTGTGTGAGAAGTAGGCCTAACATCCGGAAAAACACCGCTTCCACTTTTCAAATGGAACAGCAGCAAGTGATATGCAATTTCTTAAGCAGATGCCACATATATTTGGAACAAGAACTAAACTCTGTAATTGCAAAGCAGAAACGATAGAATTTAATGGAACAAACATTCGACGAAACTGTTGCACAATTGCACCGCTCGCTAAATGAGTCATACGTCATGCTTCGCAGGAAGTTAAAGTAATCCCAATCCATATCATTACTGAACTCCTAAGGCTGAAACCTTACATCTGGCTGCAGTGTAAGAATTATTGCCGCATGACAACGTAAATCAAGATAATTACTGTAATTGTGCATGTTATTATTTCCCCACATGCAATAAGTCTTTCTGAAGAGGCATGGTTCCACTTACGTCGTACTATAGCTTCAAGGAACAATATACAAGACCATAGATAATTCCCTAATAATAAACGAAATTCCGTTGCACGATAAAATTAATATATGGTGTGCTGTAATTGCAAGAAGAATAACAGGGCCCATATTTTTTAGATATAAAGTAAACACAGAGAAGTACTTATTTATCGCTTTTAAGGAACCCGGAGGTTCATTGTCGTCCTCACATAAGCCCGCCATTGATCCCTATCCTGAGCAAGATTAATCCATTCTCTACCATCATATCCCACCTCCCTCAAATCCATTTTAATATTATCTTCCCATCTACGTATCGGCCTCCCTAAAGGCCTTTTTCCCTCCGGCCTCCCAACTAACACTAGGCTTATTTGAAGGATTCGTAACAAGCTGTTTTTTACGATGATGGGTTGTTAGCCCTTCGCCCAACCTCCAAGCTGGAGGAGCCACACCTGGCCGGGGATCCATCCCGGGCCGACTGGATAGAAAGTCAGCGCTTGTAGCCACGTGTTATTGAAAGCCTACAGTCCACAATTTAAGATCCCTGACTCAAGTCTTGTCTTAAACCATATTCAGTTGATGCACACGCCTTCCCTTTTCAAACGCGTCAAATAGTCTCATTTATGCTGAATATTCCATCTCGCCGTAAAGTCGGGCCATAACGGTGTAATGGAGCCCCGTTTAGGTTCTTGTACTTGTTTTTATTAACAGACATCACTTCTGTCGGAGATAACGCCGTGAAGTACTGCGTACTGAGATGTTACGAGCATTAGAGGCCAGCGGTCGTGGTCATTACATTGAACAGCAGTGCAGGTCTTATGTTCTGCTGTAGAGTCCTAACACAACTCCAGTTTTTGTTCAGTCAGTGTTCATTAGTAGTGTGGAATTAATGCTGTTCTGCCTTTGTAATCTGGAGATCGCAATCTCTGCAACTGAGATTTTTCGTGACTTTAATTTATCTCTCCAAATAAACTGCCTTGAGATTGGTAGTGACTGCCATTTCCTGACAAGTGAGAATTTGAATGTGGAAATCAGAGTTCAGAATAACATTACAAGTTGAAATCCATTAACATTATCCATTTCAGCCTAGGCTTCTCCGCATGTCGCATGGCTATGGAATATAGTTTCAGAGTAATGTGTACGAGCTTTGGTGATGCCAGATGGAGATAATCAGCTAGAATTCTCTTTCCCTTGAGCATTTCACGTTGAACTAGTTACAAAGTTTTCACAAACGTTATTAATGAAAAAAATATACTGACAAGCCAATTGACATTATTTGTACTTTTTTTTAATTGTCCTACACGATTCCCTAGATTTGGCACCTATTATTATTCTAATTACTGTTTTTTGTAATAGGAATTTACTATTACTATCTGTAGAATTTCCGCAGAATATTATTCCAAAATTCATTACCGAGTGGAAATATTGAAAGTATATTATTTTAAGGTATTGATATTTACGATCTTTTGCATAGATGTAATAGAAAAACACGCTGAATTTAGTTTAGGGGTAATTTCTTTAATACAATTTTTACAATTTAACACATTATCGATTTCTAAGCCAAGAAATTTGGTTATTGCTGTTTCTATTAGGCATCTATTGTTTATTATTGCGCTTGAAATTTGCGAGGTTGAGGGGCGAGGAACTAGGAAAATGTTAGTATACTTACTTACTGGCTTTTAAGAAACCCGGAGGTTCATTGCCGCCCTTACATAAGCCCGCCATTGGTCCCTATCCAGAGCAAGATTAATCCAGTCTCTACCATCATATCCCACCTCCCTCAAATCCATTTTAATATTATCTTCCCATCTACGTCTCGGCCTCCCCAAAGCTCTTTTTCCCTCCGGCCTCCCAAGTAACACTCTATATGCATTTCTGGATTCGCCCATACGTGCTACATGCCCTGCCCATCTCAAACGTCTGGATTTAATGTTCATAATTATGTCAGGTGAAGAATACAATGCGTGCAGTTCTGTGTTGTGTAACTTTCTCCATTCTCCTGTAATTTCATCCCTCTTAGCCCTAAATAGTTTCCTAAGAACCTTATTTTCAGACACCTTTAATCTCTGTTCCTCTCTCAGAGTGAGAGTCCAAGTTCCACAACCATAAAGAACAACCGGTAATATAATTGTCATATAAATTCTAACTTTCAGATTTTTTGACCAGCAGACTGGATGATAAAAGTTTCTCAACCGAATAATAACAGGCATTTCCCATATTTATTCTGCGTTTAATTTCCTCCCGAGTATAATTTATATTTGTTACTGTTGCTCCAAGATATTTGAGTTTTTCCACCTCTTCAAAGAATAAATCTCCAATTTTTATATGTTAGTATGGTTATTTTAAATCGGATAGACTTTAGAAAGACCGTAATTTTATATAAAGATTAGGTTAGTAAGGATAGAATGCAGGAGGAAACGTGAGTGGAGAGTGATCTGGAGGAGTAAGAACAGATCGTGGATATTTAAGATCAGTAAGGAAAAATAGATTGTTTGGAGTTAACTCCACTAATCCTAATATTAAATTATTAGTTAAACAGACTGTCGGGATTTCATATTAATTGTAAGAAAATGTAATAGAATTTTATCACATTCTAGTATATACAGTCTCGAAGCTCAATACGAAGTAAATATGCAAACATTAGATAGTTGAATAATTTCGAGGGAAAAATTGTTCCGGAGCCGGGTATCGATCCCGGGACCTTTGGTTTAACATACCAACGCTCTACCCCTGAGCTACTCGGGAACTCTAACCGACACCGATCCAATTTTTCCCTCTATATCCGTCAAGCAACCAACTTCGAGTGCACACTAACTCCGTGTGACTTAAATTGTGGTTTTCTGTTAACGAACAGTGACGTGTATTGTGCAAATCAAGATTTTCAGGTATAACTCCCTGTAAAGTTTATTTGAATAATTTCGAAGGAAAAATTGTTCCGGAGCCGGGTATCGATCCCGGGACCTTTGGTTTAACGTACCAACGCTCTACCCCTGAGCTACTCGGGAACTCTAACCGACACCGATCCAAATCATCTTTACAGGGAGTTATACCTGAAAATCTTGATTTGCACAATACACGTCACTGTTCGTTAACAGAAAACCACAATTTAAGTCACACGGAGTTAGTGTGCACTCGAAGTTGGTTGCTTGACGGATATAGAGGGAAAAATTGGATCGGTGTCGGTTAGAGTTCCCGAGTAGCTCAGGGGTAGAGCGTTGGTACGTTAAACCAAAGGTCCCGGGATCGATACCCGGCTCCGGAACAATTTTTCCCTCGAAATTATTCAAATCAACTTTACAGGGAGTTATACCTGAAAATCTTGATTTGCATTAGATAGTTGCTCACCAATAGGATCGCTAATATCGCCTCATTACAGGCAATGCAAAATAGTACCGTCACAGTCTCTTGTTTCTAGCACCCTCAAAACTCAAGCTTCGTGACTGTATATAGTAGACTGTGATTTTATGGTGTAACTCGTATAGACAAATGTGATAGTACACCATAACTGTTATACATGTTGATGACAATAAAAAAAATAGTCTGCATTGCAAAGGAATTAGTCCATCTCTCCTTACGCGCATAAGAACAGGGCACTGTTTTTTATGACATAGGCTACAATCAGATTTATTTTTCGAGCTCCCCATGCAATTTCATTGGTCGAAATTTGTGACAGTCTACAGCGGTATCAATCATATTGCGTATTTTGTTTGAAATATATACTTACTCGTATTTACACGTCAATGTCATATTTTCATGCTGTTTTCAATAGTAAAACTAAACCGAGATTTTATAATTGTCAACATTGTCATTTCAGAATCATATAAATCCAAGATTAACTGAAGCTGGAGTTAACATAGTTTTCCAGTTTAATATATAAATAAGAGAAGACATACCCAGTAACGGAATAAAGTCCTTAATCTATTTAAACACATTTCATATTGATGGTATTAATTATATTAGAGATGCCAGTCTTTAACCACATCAATGTAATGACATTTTTGCTTGTAAATTGGAAGCTTTAGAAAAATCCACTTCCTCATTTATATCCTGCAAACAAAATTATATTTACTCTATGAAATTAGCGAGCAAGGTCTGTGTATTCCGCTTAGCCTCCGAAAAGTCGTAAAATCAACAGTTACTTAAAATCTATTTCTTTAAACTCTGTCACTTTAACTAAGTTAATTTTTCAATATATCGTGAATCTGTCTTCACCTAAATTAGTCAGACCGCATCCAAATGTGATTAATATAACTGCATTTCATTTATTTTTAATCTGAAGCATTACGACATGCTTATGTATTATTTGTTATGAAAAAAAAACTGAGTTTCGAATATTAGAAGAATTCTATGATATTTTATTGCAGACCGCAAGGAGAAAGTGTTTAAATAAAATATATTATACATCTTGATTACATAACTTTTAACACTGTATCACTTCGGAATATGTATTATAAGAACTTTCTTGTGTTAAATTTTAACGTACCTTGTTAACATGTTTCGACCTATTTTCGGTCATCTTCAGAACTGGTCGTTATTGGTCTTGGCGCCTCTTGTTTTCTGTGGGGGTGTGTTCGTAGTGTAGAGTCAAAGAGTGTATGTGTTTTGAAATTGAGTTGTGTGTTGAGAATATCGTTGGGGTGTGTTTTCGTGTGTCTGTATATTTCATATTGTTCTAGTGTGTTGAGTTTCTGGCTTTTTGGTTGGATGTGCAGTATTTCCATGTCTGTGTTGATGTCTCTGTAGGTGTGGTTGGCATTTATGATGTGTTCTGCATATGTGGAGGTGTTTTGTAATTTTGTTATGGCTGTGATGTGTTCTTTGTAACGTGTTTGAAATGATCTGCCTGTCTGTCCTATGTAGAAGTTGTTGCAGGTTTGCATTTGAGTTTGTATACGCCTGTGTGGTTGTATTTGTTTGTTTGTGTTGTTTGTGTGTTCAGATGTTTCTGTAAAGTATTATTTGTTCTGTATGCGATATTGTAATTTAATTTCTTGAATGAGGTTGCAATCTTATGTTTTTTTAGTGATGTATTTTTTGTGTTCTTGTGTTTGTGTTGTTTTCTTCTGTTTTTTGTGGTTTTGTTTTGTCTTACGTATTATGTTGTCTATTATGTTGGGATTGTATCCGTTTTCTTGTGCTATATATTTGATTGTGTTTAGTTCTTCGTTGTAATCTTGTTGGTTCATTGGTATGTTGAGTAGTCTGTGTACCATTGTTCGGAATGCAGCTTGTTTGTGTTGTGTGGGGTGGTTGGATGTGTTGCGTATATGTGTTGTTGGTTGTGGTTTTTCTGTATACTTTGAATGTGTGTTTGTTGTCTACTTTTGTTATTGTGATGTCTAGAAAATTTATGGATTTGTTGTTTTCAATTTCTAATGTGTAGTGTAGCTTTGGGTGTATTTTGTTTATGTGATGATGCAGGTTTTGGATGTGTCTTTGTTTCCTTTGTATAGTATTAGTATGTCATCTGCGTATCTGTGTCAATATATGATGTTGTCTGCGTGTTTGTTGTTGTCTTTGTTTAGTATGTACATATGTTTCGAAACATGTTAACAAGGTACGTTAAAATTTAACACAAGAAAGTTCTTATCATACATATTCCGAAAAAAAATATATTAATTTAAGTTGCACATTATAATTTCCCACTTAAAATAAGTGTAGGATCACTGTCCACAAGTTAATAGCCAAAATGAACCTAGATAATCTCAAAGCAACCTACCTTACAGTGTTATTAATTCATTACATTAACACTGTCACACTTTATAAATACATGGTGAATCGTAAGTAATGTCATTAATTTCAGGGTTCAGTAAAATAAAATTTAGCCACCGGTCTACCTCAGAAGATAACGCGTTCGCCTGCTGACCCGAAACTGCGTTTGGGCGCGGGTTCAATTCCCGCTAGGACTTATTTTATGATTGGGTTTTTTCCCCAAAGTTTCCCGCAACTGTAAGGCGAATATTAGGTAACCCCTTGGCGAAACCTCCATTTCGCCAAATACAATCTCGCTGTTACCAATTCCATCGACAATAAATAACCTAGTACTTGATAAGTATAAAAAAATGTAATTTTTAGATACCGGTATCTTACAGGAATACAGGTAATTTTAAAAAAAGTACACATAGTTAATAGAAGTATTCAGTAATTTCTTTTCCGATTTCAGGATTAAGCCTTTGTAAGATTTTCTTACTTTTAAGCACTCCTCTTTTTCAGCGGATAGTTGCATTGTAGATTTACTAGCAGCTAAACAGGGTGGATGGTAACGTCTGCACCAAAATGAAACTATAGTCCCGTCGCTCTTATTTCCGGCTCCCAATCCCGTTGCAGGTCGGCTACATTTAAACGTGTGCGTCTTGTGATTCGCTGATGATGACGTTATGCATTTCCTAAGCCTCGATAGATACGTAATATAATCGCCCGCCATTTTGGCTCTTTCGTTGGCGATCGCAGAAAGCACACGAAGACGTTATTTGCCGCTCAATTATTTGCTGAATTACAGTGTGTTTGATTTATTATAATAGGAGCTACGACATGATAATGTTTAACGGTGCGGCAAATAGATTCCTCGTATGGTAGCTAGGCAACGAAAGAACAAAAATGGCGAACGATACTACCTAGCTAGACTTTATAGAGCCTTCACTTCCTAAGACGTAAGCAAAGAGGAGGAGTCACGCCGGGAATAACAGCGTCGCGACTATAGTAATAAATACATCATGTATGTATGTATGTGTATGTGTGTGTATGCATGTATGTATGTATGTATTTATTCACACTGTAAATGGGTATATACCCGGTGGCAGTGGTAACTAATTACACTGAATAATGACAATTAATAATAAACACAACTAATAAAAATCATTAATTATTAGGCCTAATAATAATGATAAATAATAATGATAAATAATAATAATAATAATAATAATAATAATAATAACAACAACAACAACAAAGAGCAACCTAAATTAAATGAAGCACGATCACTTAAAATAAAATTTGAATTAAATCTAATTTGTATCTTAACCCTAAGTTCGAACTAAGACCCATGAGTGTGATAGGTTCATACCAGCACAAGTACCTTTCGGCACTATACTTATTTCGCTGTCAACTCACTCACTGCACTGATTCTATTCTGATTTCACTAACACTTCAAAACCATTTCACTGTTCAAATACTTTGCACAGCCACTATGAATTATAGAACTTCACTGACACAAACACACTTCACTTCATGAGGAGAGATTTGAAGAATCTAAATAAGTTTTATTCCTAACATTAACCGTTTTAGAGGAAATCATTATGTTTCTATGAAGCATTTTGCAACATCACGACTACTGCAATAACTCTACCAATCGCGGCCTGCACTCCTTACCTTCCCCTCCCCCTCTGCTGTACTCAGTCGGTGACGCGCGACAGGGACCTGTATTGCGAGATATATTTAAACTATTTTCGAAATTATTCAATTTAAATTTATGGCTAATCGATTTATGTAAAAAAAAAAAAGATTCAAGACATTAACTATTCAGATTATTTTTACCTTTCTGCTTGTATATCAATCAGCCATTTCTTTAGGGCCATTACCGCAGTAGAGCGCTGTAAACATCGGTTAAAGACTATTTTTTCCCTACTTAACTGTGCTTCATCGAAGGAAAAGTCTAATAAAAGATTTGTTAATTTAACATGTAGAATCACATCTTAATTATTGGTGCATCGGTCCCCTTCCACTCTATACAGGGAGTTTCCGAAGTGGTGTTACAACTTTCAGGGATAATGGCGAAGGGCACATGTGTCAATTTGAGATAAGGAACCATGGTGAAATGACTGAGTCGAAAGTTATAAGTAAAAATAGTTGTGTGGAAATGGAATTGTAATTTGGCACCACGTCCCCTTCTTCCCTTAACTTTTGGAACAGTCTTGAAAAAATGGTATGGGCCGGATGTCTCCTACGTGGGTACTTGTTCCCGATACAATCTGTGAGATTGTCTACTGTTCCCATTGGCTCATCCGTATTCGAAAATCAGGTCTGCTTATTCCGCTCTCGTGTACTCCTCCATTTCACTAGGACTGATCGACTGTACAAGTTGCAGTGTCAAATTCATTTATTTATACAGGATGTTTCCGGGCTAGTGTTACAAACTTTCAGGGATGATGGGGAAGGGCACATGTATCAATTTGAGATAAGGAACCCTGGTCCGGAAATGACCGAGTCGAAAGTTACAAGCAAAAATAGTTGTGTGGAAATGAAATAATTGTATTCTTCTATATACCTTATTATACATTTTACACATACTGTATTAATCTGACGTTGTTTACGTTGTCTACTTACAGTATTCCATTCAGTGCGCTGTCTGAGGGGTGGGGACAGGAAACTACACTAAAGCAATGCAGATAGCGTAATGTGTAACGGACATGGTCGGTCCTGATATGCACGTCTGTAGACAGCAGTGTTTGTGTACAAGTTGCAGTGTCCAGTAGATCAGTCCTAGTGAAATGGAGGAGTACACGAGAGCGGAATAAGCAGACCTGATTTTCGAATACGGATGAGCCAATGGGAACAGTAGACAAGCTCACAGATTGTATCGGGACAAGTATCCGGCCCATATCATTTTTCCACGACTATTCCAAAAGTTAAGGGAAGTAGGGCACGTGGTCCCAAATTACAATTCTATTTCCACACAACTATTTTTGCTTATAACTTTCGACTCAGTCATTTCCGGACCATGGTTCTTTATCTCAAATTGATACATGTGCCCTTCGCCATCATCCCTGAAAGTTTGTAACACTACCTCGGAAACACCCTGTATGTAGCAATATTCAATTTTATTGACCGGTGGCAACAAATACTCCATTACTGATATAACATACAATTGAGAAGGTGTTTTCAACTACCACTGAACAAAATCCAGCTAGCAAATCATGTTTTGATACAATGTATATTTCTAAAAATATACGTATACGAGTACAATATTAGTAGTCCATATAATGCTGGATTATTTGAAATAAAAACGGTAAATTTATTTTAAACTATGACATTGTGCAAGTTTTTCGACTTTTGTTATGGAAATATATTTACGAGTAGAAATCACATCAGGTAAAACACAGATTGGAATATCCGTGTGTATTAAACCTTTGTATGTTTGTTTAAAACTGTTATATTGTGATTTTCTGAGTTACGGGCTATAGAAAACAATGACATAGGTTGTGACGTTTTGTACAACGGAATGATTATTTTTTTAACTGCGTGGTTGCAAGTTAAGCCTTATAGTGGAAGTTACAGACTTAAAACAGCTTCAAATGCACAAAGCAATTTTCAATGATACTTAAGCCTCACTAAATTTTGTGTTAATGCTACACAAACGCACACATTTTTTTCACATTTTGGAGTGTATACATATTTTGACATTTATTCTGAAAAGAGTATTAAAATAATCAATATCAATGAAAGTTGTACAAACAGGAATATGTTACAAATATAGAAACCCTAAAAAGAATTGCAGAAAACCATTTAAGTGGATTTAGGAATGAAAATTTCTCAAAGCAATGCCAACTCAAAGCATAGAGGTTCAATTTTCATTGCCCACTAAGATCAGATGAAATTTTGACACACAATTGTTAGACTATCATTTTGCATGTCTTGTAACATATCTCCTATCAACCGGTCTAAAATTTCGAAATACGACCATCAATCATTATTTCAACGCGTTGTTTCAATTTTTCATTTCGATATATAAGGTTGGGTCTATGATAAGAAAAATAGTTAATGAAGGGCATGCGATATATTCTCTTTTTTCATATGGAGCGAAATTCATAAATTAGTCCCAACTCACAACAAATTTTTCAGTATAGTTTACTCAAAGTATCTGTTATTAGACTTCAGTATTGCAGAACTAGCGATTACAAATCATTCGGGTGATCGCATAGGTGTGAAGATACTTCCGAGATATTACTGAGGGGGGCCACGCGGCATGACTAATTTTATAAGAAAATTCGGCGCCCTCATGCCCCTAGTGAATGGAGGTGTTTCCATAAGTTACTTTGGTTCATGGCCTAATTACTAATATCACGGATTCCGGAATGGGTGTCCTTACTGGGTGCAGGGAAAAATGTATTCTACTCAAAGTTATGGCTTATATAAATAAGAATTCTTTAAAAAATTCATGATATAAACTTCAATTTCTCTTGTCAGTTTATTCTGGGTAATAGGCCTATAAAAGTCACGAAAAAATAGATGTTTTTCGCAATGCATCTTCGTTGTATATTTTTGTTCCAATAAAGCTCCATGAATTTTGCAATACAATTTTATATTATATGAATCGTTCCTGTGTAAATCAATTCGCAGGTAGTATTAAAATAAATTTTAGGGAAGTAGGATATGATGGTAGATAGTGGATTAATCTTGCTCAGGACAGGGACCGATGGCGAGCTATAAAACTATAAGTATTATTATTATTATTATTATTATTATTATTATTATTATTATTATTATTATTATTTTATCCCTATCACCACGGAATGGCGCGTCCTCAGAGGTTGCGGATAGAGGAGACGGCCTCCAGGTATGGAGGGTAGCTGCGAATATATTGAATAAGCAGTCGTGGACAGCCGATAAGGGGTGGTCCTCCAGCTTGGGGGTTGGGCGAAGGGCTAACAACCCATCACCGTAAAAAAATAGCTTGTTACGAATCTCTACAATAACTTGCACAGGATAGGGACCTATGGCGAGCTTATGTGAGGGCGGCAATGAACCTTCGGGTTCCTTAAAAGTAATTTGTATTTGTATTATTATTTTAGTAAAATCAATACAGACAGACAGCATATTCAAAATCATCTTTGGTATTAGAGATGGCGAAAAATATATGTATTTACAAAAATCTCTAAAAACGTATATTTTCAGTACCACTATAATTTCTTTTTACACATCGTGTTGTCATAGTTATTTACGATATGGGTATCATAACGTTTGATATTACAATACGAGATTGAAAAGTTATCAAACGAGGCCGAAGGCCGATTTTAATAATCAGTCGAGTATTGTAATACGAAATTACGATAAGCACATCGTACAATATTTTATCCACTTTGATATAAAAATATTTTTTAATAAAGGTAATAAAACTCTGTCCCGCGCCGTGGCGTCGTGGTCTAAGGCATCCTGCCTGGGACTCGCGTTACGGAATGCGCGCTGGTTCGAGTCCTCAAGGGGGAAGAAATTTTCTCATGAAATTTCGGCCGGTGTATGAGACCGGTGCCCACCCAGCATCGTGATGCACTTGGGGAGCTACGATAGATAGGGAAATTCGGTTACGCAAACGAGCTATAACGGCTGGAGGGCTCATCGTGCTAACCACACGGTACTTTCATTCTGGTTGGATGGTCGTCCACCTCTGCTTCAGCATGTGGCTGTGAGGCCAGCAGCAGGTTGGTCTTGACCCTTCATGGGCTGTAGCGCCACGGATTATTATTGTTGTTGTTATTATTATTATTATTATTATTATTATTATTATTATTATTATTATTATTAGTTTCTTCCTGCGAGAGGCGATTATTTTATGTTTCTTTTATTAGTTTTGACCTCGACAGGTTTTTGTTTATAAAAGAACAACAGTATATTTACTTACTTGCTGGCTTTTAAGAAACCCGGAGGTTCATTGCCGCCCTCACATAAGCCCGTCATTGGTACCTATCCTGAACAAGATTAATCCAGTCTCTATCATCATACCCCACCTCCCAAAAATCCATTTTAATATTATCTTCCCATCTACGTCTCGGCCTCCCTAAAGGTATTTTTCCCTCCAGCCTCCCAACTAACACTCTATATGAATTTCTGGATTCGCCCATACGTGCTACATACCCTGCCCATCTCAAACGTCTGGATTTAATGTTCCTAATTATTATGTCAGGTGAAGAATACAATGCGTGTAGTTGAACAGCAGTATTAGGAGAAATAAACAAACATTGTTAAATAAATTCAAACGAGGATTCAGATATTGAAAATACTGCAAATTCTGTAATTTAATGTTTAGTACCATGAAAATCCCGCGTAAGATATGAAAGTTTATAATAGATAAAATCAATTTTATTTTATTTTATTTTATTTAGTGTGTGATTCACATTACACAAACAGGTAATAACAGTATCATTACCTAACTAGTTGCGTAATAGAAGTATTACCTAACTAGTTGCGTAACTACATTTTTATTAGTGATGTAAAGACCACAGTACTTAATCAAAATGGATAAAAAAATTACGTACACATATTTGTCTTGTAATTGATATGTTAAAATTGACACTTCGGTATAATGACAGGCATTTCCTGAGCTGAAAATGCGTGACTTGTTAAAGCAATGGATTTCATACGAATGTTCTGTAGAGTGCACGTTAATACCGTAATGGGTGACTCTCTATTCTTCGAAGTTATAAAGCTTTCGCCGTTGTGCGAGCTACACAAAAGTTCTTGAACTGTATATAGCCTGCAGCGGCGTTGGAGAAGAAACGGAAGTTGATTGATTGAACTGCAGTGTGACCCAATTTTGATTCAGCAGCTTTAACAGCAACCTTTGTTGAAGTAATAATCTGCCAGGCCAGCAGCCTGCTTCTGATTAATGGAGCTCTGGCGATCTGGCATCTTGTTGACGAATAAAAAGGATCTTAAAACAGACGGTGAAAATTTTACATGACTTAACACGGATGCGAATGGGAATTTTATCGTGTTTATTCCAGACGGCATGGAAGCACATAAAATGAGGGTTCTGTTAATTCTTAGTGAGCCGGCCAGCATGTGATCCTAGTCTCCTCCTCCTGCATCTCTATCTCATCTCTGTATCCTGCTCCACTGCCACCATTACTTCTACGTATTTTGCCGCATTAATGTTTTCACTTCTCCACTAACTCCAGTCTCTCCACGTCTATAACCTCAGCTCTATTTAAATCTCTACTATTATCTCTACTTTCTGAAACTTGCAACGCTTGTACATCTACCTCCATCTCTACTCCCTCCATTTCATTTTCACTTCCACATCTTTACGTCCTTCACTTTCATTTATACTTCCACCATATCCTTATTAAACTCTACCTCCTTCACATCCACATCAATATCTGCCTGTTCAACTTGCTCAATAAAGTCCACCCCCTCCACATCCACATTAATTCCTAACTCCTTCACATCCACATTAATCCTTTTCTCCTCCACATCGACATTAATCCCTACCTCCTTCAAATACACATTAATCCTTTTCTCCTCCACATCGACATTAATCCCTACCTCCTTCAAATACACATTAATCCTTTTCTCGTCCACATCCACATTAATCCTTTTCTCCTCCACATCCACATTAATCCCTATCTCCTCCACATCCACATTAATCCCTATCTCCTTCACATCCATATCCTTCCCTATCTCCTTCACATCCATATTTATCCCTATCCCCTTCACATCCACATTAATCCCTACTTCCTTCAAATACACATTAATCCTTTTCTCCTCCACATCGACATTAATCCCTACCTCCTTCAAATACACATTAATCCTTTTCTCCTCCACATAGACATTAATCCCTACCTCCTCCAAATACACATTAATCCTTTTCTCATCCACATCGACATTAATCCCTACCTCCTTCAAATACACATTAATCCTTTTCTCCTCCACATCGACATTAATCCCTACCTCCTTCAAATACACATTAATCCTTTTCTCCTCCACATCCACATTAATCCCTATCTCCTTCACATCCGTATTAATCCCTATCTCCTTCACATCCATATTAATCCCTACCTGCTTCACATCCATATTAATCCCTACCTTCTTCACTTCAATATTAATCCCTATCTCCTTCACATCCATATTAATCCCTACCTCTTTCACATCAAAATTAATCCCTACCTCCTTCACATCCATATTAATCCCTACCTTCTTCACTTCAATATTAATCCCTACCTCTTTCACATCAATATTAATCCCTACCTCCTTCACATCCATATTAATCCCTACCTTCTTCACTTCAATATTAATCCCTACCTCTTTCACATCAATATTAATCCCTATTTCCTTCACATCCATATTAATCCCTACCTTCTTCACTTCAATATTAATCCCTACCTCTTTCACATCAATATTAATCCCTACCTCCTTCACATCCATATGAATCCCTATCTCCTTCACATCCACATTAATCCCTACTTCCTTCACATCCATAGTAATGCCTACCTCTTTCACATCCATATGAATCCCTACTTGCTTCACATCCACATTAATCCCTACTTCCTTCACATCCATAGTAATGCCTACCTCTTTCACATCCATATGAATCCCTACTTGCTTCACATCCACATTAATCCCTACTTCCTTCACATCCATAGTAATGCCTACCTCTTTCACATCCATGTGAATCCCTACCTCCTTCACATCCACATTAATCCCTACTTCCTTCACATCCATAGTAATGCCTACCTCTTTCACATCCATATGAATCCCTACTTCCTCCACATCCGAATTAGTCCTCATCTTCTCCACATTACTATTTATCAATACCTCCTTCACATTCATATTAATTTATACCTCCTCCATTTTACCATTAATATCCACCTTCTTCACACCCACTGTTCATCTCTCTTGAGATCTCCGACTTATAGCGAATAAAATGAATAGTGCAGTTTTGAGACAGCTGCAGTTTCTCTTGGCATAATAATAATTATAACAGTATAATCTCAATATCCTCACCTCTGAATAACAGTTTTAGTTAGAAAAGAAAATTAAATGTAGATTATAAAACTTGAAGTGCAACTAATAACTATCCCATAGAAGATCATCATCAATGTTGTGCAAATTGTGCAAAATTAAGTTACTTAGATGCCTTGTATGACATTAGGATTGTAGATTAGATTATATTAGATTAGATTTATTTATTTAACCTGGTAGAGATAAGGCCGTCAGGCCTTCTCTGCCCCTCTACCAGGGGATTACAACTATAACATGAACAATAAGATTACAATTAATATTAAATTTACAATTACAATTACAATAAAAATTAAAGTACGACAAGAATACCTGATTAATGAAAGCTAGACATTTTATCATAGAAGTTAAGAACAAAGAATATTTTTGTATTTACTAAATTACAAATTAAACCTACAATAACAAAATTCTATAGTGATGAAATTACCGGATATTGAGATATTTTGTGGTAGATTAAAAGAACTATTTACAAGAAACCATGTCTGAACGAGTCTCAATTACTGACCAAGTGCCTAGTAAGTATGGACTGTTGAATGGCTTTTAAGGAACCCGGAGGTTCATTGCCGCCCTTACATAACCCCGCCATCGGCCCCTATCATGAGCAAGATTAATCCAGTCTCTACCATCATATCCCACGTCCCCCAAATCTACTTCAATATTATCCTCCCATCTACGTCTTGGTCTCCCCAAAGGTCGTTTCCCCCTCAGGTCTCCCAGCTAACACTCTATATGTATTTCTGGATTCGCCCATACGTGCTACATGCACTGTCCATCTCAAACGTCTGGATTTAATGTTCCTAATTATGTCAGATGAAGAATACAATGCGTGCAGTTCTACGTTGTGTAACTTTCTCCATACTCCTGTAACTTCGTCCCTCTTAGCCCCGAATATTTTCCTAAGCCCCTAGTTCTCGAATACCCTTAACCCCTGTTCCTGGCTCAGTTTGAGTCCGTTTCACAGCCATACAGAACAACCGGTAATATAACTGTTTTATAAATTCTGATAGTATCCTGGAACTTCAATGTTTTTGATGTCCATGATCAACATACACCTGCTAGGTTAGAGGGTTGATAGCATCTTGAAAATCATACCAAGTCATAAAAGCCCGGTAAGAGACAGATTTTTCGTTTTATTTTACATTGTACCAGTACACACATTTTCTTGGTGTGTGACGTAATCATTACTTTGACTGTTTTCGTTTAATTTATTGGATTGATGCAGAAGTTCGTAGCGCAAATAAGTACTTGGTTTCTATGGAAACATGGATAACAGATGAATGAGAGTACAGAAAAACGCTACGAACTATGCACCAATCCAATAATTTCTTTCTTTCATGATATCGGTCTTGATGTAGAGTTAGAGTATTTGTACTTCATACGAGTTTTGTGGCAGTATAAGAACACAAACTTTATTATAAGTTTGAAATGTTGTATAAATAAACTTTATCTACGCACTTTTCAATTTAATTCGAGTGAGGGTAAATATCGCTACAGAAGCTCAGAGTTTATAATTTGGCCACAGTACTTGAAATCTCTTTAAAGATAAATTGTTGGAAAACTAAATGTGTCTCCGTCCCTCATCTGATATGATCAAGTTTTAATTGAGGGATTACGTATTCTAATTTGAATAAGTTCTCTTTCAGCGGGTTGCATTTTCTACGCCTGGCATTCTCTTCAATTTTATCCTTTTATAATGTTGTGGGACTTTGTACTCCATTCAAACTAGTGTAGAGTTTGAGCGAGTGAAAACTTTGTGCCACAGAAAGTTAATTGTAAAGATATCATAGAGTTAATATGAGGCGATATAACATATTTATGTTACAGAGACAGCGACCTTTTTCAGAAACATTTCTTCAGTTGCTTCTAGGGATTACGAAATTCTTAATCGCAGCAGTAAACTTTTGTTGCCCTATGCAAGAGATATGTAATTTGTAGTACCGGACCCAGAGAATGAAAGCTGTGTAGTATTAAATAGAATTCCAAAACTGTTTTACGTTAACAACTAGTAAGCTCTCACATTAAGGCTTGCGCAGGGTGTTAAACATAAAAGAAAACTTTCTTTCCTCAGAAAACTATGGATTTTTCACCAATATGGTATTACACTTTTTTATTACATATATACAACATGATTCACTCTGAAAATTTGCAGGGATAATTCACTCCCACACTGTACAGTCTATAAAGTTATAACATAGTAAGATAATACACAACATACGGCACGGTTTTATATTTTATTTATTTATTTATTTACTCATTTACTTACTTATTTACTTATTTATTTACTTATTTATTTATATATTAAATATTTATATATTTATATATACATATATATATATATTTATTTATATATATTTAGTTATATATATATACATTTATATATATTTATATATTTATTTATATACTTATATATTTATATATATATATTTACATATTTATATACTTATTTATTTATATATTTATTTACATATATATATTTATTTATATGTTTATACATTTATATATATATATTTATATATATTTATAATGTTATATATATTTATATATTTATTTATTCATATATTTATTTATTTATTTATTCATTCATTAATTCATGGCCTATAATCCCGTAATTAAAATTGAATTTGAGATTTATACAATAATAACTAAACGTTAAAGATTTCACACAATCATAGTGATTTAAAAATGCCCTGTCACCATTTTCACTAATAGATTCATCAGATTGATCCCCATTAAATATTCTTCATTGACGATGGAGCCGAATCCTAGCTTCGAAAAGTTAGGTTTTTCTGTTTCTATGACATGGTATAGTCCAAAAATGTTTCTTTGCCACATTGAAATATAATGTTATTATTCAGTTGATGAAAAATGAAATCAGAACTCAAAAAAAAAAAAAAAAATCCTTGAAAGTGTACCCCTTCCCTGATTTTTTACTGTTTGCTAACTTACTATATTGGAGACATTTTTGTTTACTTTGATTATTACACTTTTGCTATGTCACACTACTTTTGATCAATAAAACGGTACGAAAGGACGTCTTTCAACCAATCATGGCTGCTTATTGCACAATTTTATCGCGTCCCTAGCATTTGTTTAATTTTATCGCGTCCCTAGCATTTGTTTATTTTTATCACTACCCTAGCATTTGTTTCTTTGTTTGCCAACATTTCAAACTGCACTGGTCTGGACATCAAAAAACAGAAAATTACAAACCACTCCAGTCGATGCACAGCAGTTTCAAATATGAGTCGCTTTGACATTCAAGAACAAGAATTAATAAAGATCACTGGTCATACCTATGCATCTTTCCTGAAACCCTATTTACAAATAAATGAAGAGCACCATTCGGAAATCCTGAATAAGTTGAGGGATACACCATGTACATCAACGAGTTCACTTCTTTTACGCACACGTCCAATATAACATCAAATGAACCACCAAGTACTAAAACATTCAAATTTGAAAATTGTACTTTCAATAATTGTTTCTTTTAAAATTATTCATGTTTATTTTTTATTTCATCGTTAATTAAAACGTTTCTTATTTATTTCATCATCCCTAATTAAAGCTTTTCTAAAACTTGTGTATATTAGTTAGGTTATGTTATAGCTTCTGCTATATGATATTATGGATAGTCACGTATCAGAGATTGTTTAATACTAAGATTTATTGAAAATCATCCCTCAAGTGACGTTGATTATTGGGATCCGGATAATTGAAGTGGAATGCAATTGTTTTAATAAAAATGAAACTGAATCAACAAAGCCTTCTTGACTAGTAACCGTCCAAAGAATTCAATGATGATTCCATAGTTGGCACAACTGATACCGGTAACAAGAAAACGTAATCATAAAACACTACTGCCATCTAGCGTAATGTTGATATGGTACAATAATACCTTTGAAGGCGTATTTTCGTAAGCCAATTAATATTTTATGCTCGACCATGCCAAAATGTAGTAATTATACACCTGGTAGCAGTCCTTTAATGCATGTCATTAAAATACACCTATTCATTAATGTTCAGGTTTTCGATTATTCTCGGATATGCAATCGAAAGACGAGGGAAATGTCAAGGAGGCTGGAAATCCAATACTGTCGCAGAAGGTTATGTTCTGTTACTATAATAATTAGCGTTAATTGTAAATAATATTCAAATAAATTCAATTTGTCATCTCGTTTTTCAATTCTAAATCAATTTCCAGGTTATACATTCTCTGCATTACATCAAGGTCAATGACATTATTGTTCCTCGGAAAAAAACAATACTTTCGCGTCTGCGCACATCTCACAATTCACGGTGAGCTATGAACAAGGTCACTTCCGATCTTCTGTCAGATACAAATGAAATGTATACTTCTGAATAATTTAAAGTTAGAAATATGGTCGAGCATAAAAAGTCGTATGAAACTTGCCTATAATGGTAATTAAGACGCTCGTATGAAAATTATGAAACTCGCTTGCGCTCGTTTCATAAACAAACATACTTGCGTCTTAATTACTATCATTATTGACTCGTTGTATAATGTACTATTATTGTATTGGAATACTTCCTCTAGATGAATCAAAACCTCCAGTGAGATTACTGTTGATAATAATACGTTTTGCTTTTTAAGAAATTAGTTTCTCACCTCCTGGTTCAGAAATAGAGTGTTTGTGCTAATGTTATTTGCTATCTGTTCTTTGCCTTCCTCACTGTTTATTAAACACTGTGTGAAAGGAGCATTTGAGACTATGTAGGAAATATACAAAATGAAGCGACTCATGTCAAAATAATATTTCTCCAAAAACCTTTATTCGTTTCGTTTGGTTTATATCAGCAAACCGTTGTCAAATACTGTGGATGTTAATGGAGATCCGTCCACAGTTAATGTTTACTAAATTAGTGATCGACCTTGCGACAATTCGAAGTTCAATATTTCAGCGGACAGGGTATGGGAGGCCCGTCACTGTCCAGGATGGCGTGGAGTTCCACCCTTCTCGTGTTCTCCCGTCTGTTCTCGCCACAGAAGCCACGTGCATCCGCCCTCGCTTTCATGGCATGTTACATTTTATACTGTTTCGTAAACTCCCAAATGTTTTAAATTTCTCATTGACACATTCTTCACTGATATCTTAATATATAAAATTGAATGTGGGTATGTATGTATGTCTGTATGTATGTATGTATGTATGTATGTATGTATGTATGTATGTATGTATGTATGTATGTATGTATGTATGTATGTATGTATGTGTGTGTGTATGTTTTCTATACAAATCTACATGCTTTGACCGATATGTGCCAAAGTTTGCACATTTAACCTTCATAACCAGGAGAAGAACATAGGCTACATTAAAATTGTGCAAATGGAAGTTAAACTAATTAAAAATATAAAAAATAAAAATAAATACATCAAAAGTCATGTTTAATATTAAAATGCAAAATCTTCTACAGTCAATTGTTTTTTTATTATTGTCTGTTGTATTCAACATCGACTTTCACGAGGCCTTGGAAATTTTAACACGAAATTAAATTATATTGTTGTTACACATCATGAAGGCTAAAACTAGATAATTCATGCAATAAGTATCTTTACGCAGTCCAGGACCGTATTATGAATTCCTCGATGCAGTTTTGTAGATAGTGAGCAAACTGTTTTATACAACTGACTTATAGAATTCTTTGAAACTACAAGGATTGCTACCACATAATTTACTTAATATTGAATAACTAATAGTACTGTTGCGAAATATTGACCCACCAAAATTATGCACGAATAAGAATTGGTATGAAAAACTCAAATGAAACGTAAAAGAATTGGCAATATTAACTGCAAAAAGAAAATGAGATGTTTTTATTCCACGTATTGCTAGGATATTCATTCAATTTTAAGCAACTGCAATTTCAATGCCACTATCATTTGCAATAGCCATATTAAAATGAAGCTCAAGGACAATCGCTCAAAGTTGCAGACATTAACTTAAAAACTGCGTATTTTTCACATTCTCAACTATATTTTATATAAAGAAGTGAAAAAAAAGATTTTACACATATCAATAAGCAATTCAATGATACTTTTGTCATGTTGTTAATGTAGTATGTGAATGTACATAAGCCCACTGAAAATAATATTGTATTAATTTTCAAAATATTGCTGTTCGCGTCCGAAAATGTGTTGCTGCGAAATTACATCTGTATAATCACGTTGAAAATTTAGTATGTTAAGCGTTGTGGAAATAAAAATATCTTAATTTCTAAAATACCGGTAGGCCTATACGTTTCTCAGAATATTAGTCTTTATGTTAAAAAATGACTTATTGCGAGTTTATATTATATCTGTATTCTATGTATAAAATTAGAATTAATATAATATGTTCTGAATTTATGAGATATAGTTTCAAGTTATATTAAAAAAAGAGGTAAACAATCTTCCAATATAAATTAAATTATATATGTATAGGCTATATTGATTCGATGCTGAAACTGATCAGAAAGAGGAGAAGGAATTATATTTTCGTTGGGTTTTACTTTGTTTATAGTTTGATTTTTCTATTACTTTATTTGTATTTCTGGAGGTGTGGAAGAGAAGGCCTGATGGCCTTAACTACACCAGAGTAAATAAATAAATGAATAAATAAATAAATAAAAACAAATAAATAAATAAATTTAAAACAACAGTTTAACGTCAGGCACATGATGAAATGTTTTCTTTTCGGTGCCTGATTTACAACTGTTTTAAATTGAGTTAACCCTGGCAGGCATTTGGCTAAGGAGTTCATTAATTCATGTAAGTGACGTTAAGTAAAGATTCATCTTTATGGGCGAGGAAAGCTTAGTGAAGACAATTTGTTTTGGTTGTGTATAGTTAGGTTTCCGAGATTTCCGAAAATTTAATAAACAGTTTAATTAAAAATAGAAGCAGAAAGGAAAACCCGAGCAACGCCGGGTGCTTTCAGCTAGTAAGAAATAAATTGAAAAATGTATCAGAAAAAATTATGACTAGTTTTTCTATTCCCTTCTCAACACCTGAATCAGCCACCGGCTTAGCTCAAGCGATAGTGCGTTTTCCTACTGATTGGGGCTACGCTAAGATGCTGGTTGGGTTCCAGCCTGTGCTGATTACCTGGTTGGGTTTTTTTATGAGGTTTTCACAAACTGTGAGGGGAATGTTAGTAATCTATGGCGATTCCTCGGCCTCATCTCGCCAAATACGTACCGTTCGCTTTCATTAGTTCCTCGCTGTCACCAATTCCATCGACGCTAATTGACAGTAGACGATCGAGACAGCCTTGTTAAATATCCCGACTTAGTAACACTAGAATATAAATGCTACTAGAATGAATGAATAAAGGAAGAGAGGGAGGGAGATAGATAAAGAAATAGAGAAAATAAAGTAGATAGATAGAGAAATGAAATAAAGAAATGAAATAAATAAAATGAAATAAAGAAATGAAATAAATAAATAAAATAAAAAATAAAGAAATAAAATAAATAAAATGAAATAAAGAAATGAAATAAATAAATAAAATAAATAAATTAATTAAACAAATAAAATAAAAAATAAAGAAATAAAATAAATAACATGAAATAAAGAAATAAAATAAAGAAAATAAATTAAAAAATGAAATAAAGAAATGAAGTAAAGAAATAAATAAAAAATAAAGAAATAAAATAAAAAATAAAGAAATGAAGTAAAGAAATAAAGAAATGAAATAAAGAAATAAAATAGAAAATAAAGAAATGAAATAAAGAAATAAAATAGAAAATAAAGAAATTAAATAAAGAAATAAAGAAATAAAAATATAGAAAATAAAGAAATAAAATAAAGAAATAAAGAAATAAAATAGAAAATAAAGAAGTGAAATAAATAAATAAAATAAGGAAATGAAATAAAGAAAAAATAAATGCAATAAAGAAATAAAATAGAAAATAAAGAAATGAAATAAAGAAATAAAGAAATAAAAATATAGAAAATAAAGAAATGAAATAAAGAAATAAAGAAATAAAATAGAAAATAAAGAAGTCAAATAAAGAAATAAAATAAGGAAATGAAATAAAGAAAAAATAAATGCAATAAAGAAATAAAATAGAAATAAAGAAATAAAATGAAGAAATAAAGAAATAAAATAGAAAATAAAGAAATAAAGAAATAAAATAGAAAATAAAGAAATAAAATAAAGAAATGAAATAAAGAAAAAAATATATAAATTATTATTAAGGAACGGAATATGCAATATTTAAAGCGAGAAATGGACGGGAGAGAGTTTAGGTATGAGAGGATAGATAGGGAAGGATAGATAGCGATTCAGTTAAAACAGAAGAATTGGAAGTAATCAGGAAATACTTGCAAATTAATATATTAACGTAAAAGGTTGGTGTATATTAAAGGGATGATTGGTCGTAAAGCAGAAATATAAAGGTCCACCAAAACTATGAATTTTGTAAAGTTGGCTGACAAGTAAATATCAAATATCAAAATGGTATGAATTTATGTGGATTAATTTCGAAGTAAAATCTCTGAAGATATTTATGCTTGAAGTTTAGATTAGTTGAAAGTTTCATGCAAAGAACTTCTCGGTGGAAATGGCGGATTGTTGGCCCATTTTAGAGAGGCAGAGAGAACGTCCGATATCTTGTTGGACACAATAGGCGGTGTAATTAAAACGCAGGGAACGACTCTGGCTGTGACAGCCTACGAAACAAGCTCTGAGTTTGACTCTTAATGTAACCCGTTCCCGTAGTCGCTTCCTCTGTCACATTAGTTATAATTACCCACGTAAGTGAAGGGTTAAGTTGCAAACCTATATAACGAAGTACACAAATTGAAAATGATTCAGAGTCCCACGCCCTAGCGTCGTAGTCTGGACTTGCGTTACAGAATTGGTTCGAGTCCGCATAGGGGCGAATGATACATTTGAGTAGCGAAACCCCGTTTCGAAAATGAGCTATAACGACTGGAGGGATCATCGTGCTGTCCACGCGTTACCCTCGTACTGGGTGGATGATCGTTACCCTCTGCTGAGGATATGTAAGACCAGCAGCCGGCTAGCTAGCCTTGGTCCTTCATGGGCTGTCGTAGGGTTACAGTTTGGTACATAGGCAAATATATAAGCCTGTATTTATTTTATTTTAGTAGCTTATTTTACGACGCTTTATCAACAGCTTAGGTTATTTAGAGTCTGAATGGGCTGAGGGAAAATCCCGGAAAAAACCTTAACCAGGTAACTTGCCCCTACCGGGAATCGAACCCGGGCCACCTGGTTTCGCGGCTAGATACGTTAACCGTTACTCCACAGGTATGGACCTAAGCCTGTATATGCATAGAGCATAATTAGAGACATGATTTCTACAGTTAAGGGAGATATCATGTAATGATGATATGGACCTATTTGTGTTTCAGTGAAGTTGGCAGAGGAGTTAAAGAGACGTCAGCTACACTTCTGGAAGCATTCGGTGAGTAAATTAAAAGTTCATAAATTTATTGCAGTCGTGCATGTTATTTGTCACTGTAAACATGCGCCATGTATGTTACAGGCGAGTTTAGAATAAACATACATAAATTAAATTAAAATGTTTAATACTACCGGAATCTGAAACATTTGATCAGAGAATAGTATATTATACTGTCATTAATTAGTAAAACAATTTTTCGTAGTGGGGAATTTTTTGTTCATTCTTTACATTATTATGATTATATTTTATAAATGCAAATAAATGTCACTTCCACGAATTAATAGTTACGTAAAAACATTGATTAACATCAGCATTCTCAGAATAGAAATATCGGATTGAATAAAATCAAGTAACGAAATTCAGTAGGCTTACTGTCTAGTCTCACGCAAGTGATATTTCTATACAAAATACATTTCCTGGTAGAAAGAGTGTTTCAGGTAAAATCATTTGTATTTTTATTGTTTGACTTATAAGAAGAAATATTATCATCTTCAAATATGTAATAATATTTCCATACACTTTAGGCACATTTAAAATAACTGCGGGAAATGCCTTCTAATCAATTTAAGGTTAACTTCAGTAGTTTTTTTTTTTTTTTTTTACTTTCGTGTGGTAACGGTATTTTATTGTTACAGTCTGAAAGTTTAAAGTTATTTTTCACTAACTTAGAAAAACAAACGTCATTATCCTAAAACTTGCCTGCTCTCACGGATCGATGTAGGTTTCTGGCGTCTTGTCAGCCCACTCGAGATATGTGGATAAAAAGGGAAAAATTAAGACGGTGTCGGGTGAAGTTCCTGAGTAGCTCAGTCAGTAGAGCGTTGTTGTGCTAAGCCAAAGGTCCCGGGATCGATACCCGGCATCGGAACAATTTTTTCCTTGAAATTATCCGAGATGATTACCTATCTCGCTGTGTAATCTTGATGACGTTGTAGCGACCGTTAGATTGAAAGTGGCTGGTACCTATTGCGCGCGCTACACTCCATCTACAACACATCAGTTGCATGGGATCAGTGTTAGTGTTGGCCGTCCACTGATGTCACCCATCGCTCAAGATATATCGCGACTTAGAGAAATTGCTTTAGTTTTAACTTTAATAAAATGAAAGTCGATATGAGGGATACTCATAATTAAGTTCCCTCTTTGATTATGGTATTGGTTAAACAATTTGACACTAAATGATGCAAAAATGTTAAGGAAAAATTTCTTACTAAAATTTGCTTTAGTGAAAACTTCAATGAAATTCAAACTGAGGGTTCCTCAGTTCTAGGTCTCTTCTCTATTAATTGTAATATCAACACTGGATACTCGGAGATATAATTAACGGTAAACGATGAGAAGATTAAATGATAATTATATTGTACATTTATATTGCACAACAAATCCATAAATTTTCTAGACATCACAATAACAAAAGTAGACAACAAACACACATTCAAAGTATACAGAAAACCCACAACAACACATACACAACACATCCAACCACCCCACACAACACAAACAAGCTGCATTCCGAACAATGGTACACAGACTACTCAACATACCAATGAACCAACAGGATTACAAAGAAGAGCTAAACACAATCAAATACATAGCACAAGAAAACGGATACAACCCCAACATAATAGACAACATAATACGTAAGACAAAACAAAACCACAAAAAACAGAAGAATACAACACAAACACAAGAACACAAAAAATACATCACGCTAACATACGAAAACAAAAACACACATAAAATTGCAACCTCATTCAAGAAATTAAACTACAACATCGCATACAGAACAAATAACACTCTACAAAAACATCTCAACACACGAACAAACAAATACAACCACACAGGCGTATACAAACTCAAATGTAACACATGCAACAACTTCTATATAGGACAGACAGGCAGATCATTTCAAACACGTTACAAAGAACACATCACAGCCATAACAAAATTACAAAACACCTCCACATATGCAGAAAACATCACAAATGCCAAGCACACCCACAGAGACATCAACACAGACATGGAAATACTGCACATCCAACCAAAAAGCCAGAAACTCAACACACTAGAAAAATATGAAATATACAGACACACGAAAACACACCCCAACGATATTCTCAACACACAACTCAATTTCAGAACACATACACTCTTTGACTCCACACTACGAACACACACACACAAGAAACAAGAGGCGCCAAGACCAACAACGACCAGTTCCGAAGATGACCGAAAATAGGTCGAAACATGTTAACAAGGTATGTTAAAATTTAACACAAGAAAGTTCTGATCATACATATTCCGAAGTGATACAGTGTTAAAAGTTGTGTAATCAAGATATATATATATATATATATATATATATATGCACATTTATGTTATTTTAAAGGAAGGTAGAAAGTTGAAGCTGATGAAAATGATATAGGCCTACACTTATTTTCTGTAAATGATATATTATTCAGATTTTACATTGAGGTACTCGTTTCATAATGAACAGTGTAAAGAAATTATAGATAGTATTCCTATTGTCATTATTATTCATTAACAATTCCGATTAGAATACGTTTTATGGTTGTATTTTTATGAAACATTCGATGCAAGGAGAGTAGCATACTCTACAGAAAAGCTAGGGAAATGCAACACAATTTTCTTACACAAAGATTATAATATGTATAGTTATTACAGCGCCTACAAACTGCATAAAGGAGATTGGTGAATGAGATCACGTGATTATGCCTAGAAGCGTTTTTGAATTCGTCCGCCTTCGTAACCTGCGGCTGGTAGATGCTTCCCATCCCTTTATTACGCATTGACGTTGGATATCATTACACCGATTACAATGTGAACGATAGAAAGAATATTCAAATGAGGTTTGCTGTTGAGCTTCATTTTACTCGACACTTTAAACGAAAATAGGTTATTGAAGAGGACATCTCCACTTGATCAATACTCTTCTTTAGTATTGTGCTCGTCACCCTATCGATAAGGAGCAATACTGAGGGAAGAGCGCACATTTTTCTGGCATAAATGCCAAAATAATAATTTATGGATGAGAATTTTACTTACAAACATACTTTGTTTGAGGATACATACGTTGCTGACTTTTACTTTACTATCATCTACATTTCAGGATCAATTCTTTCACATTATGACATTTCATAACGTCTGTAGATATACAGTAGTGGCAAAAAAACCGGACCGACCCTTGTAGCTGATTTCAGAGCCTTGTTCACTCCAGCGCGCGATAGACTGGTAACTAAGACTTTGGTGGTTCGAATCCTGCCTGGGAAGGAAACGTTTTTTTTGTTCCTTATTCAAATTTATCCTCAATACTTTTCGATTGCAGCGATATTTTACTACTTAATTAACTTATTATTCCCAGAACATGAATTTTACCAGCAATCGAAAAGTATTGGGAATAAATTTGAATAAGGAACAAAAAAAGTTTCTTTCCCAGGCAGGATTCGAACCACGAAAGTCTTAGTTACCAGTCTGTCGTGCTCTGAAGTGAACAAGGCTCTGAAATCAGGTACAAGGGTCGGTCCGGTTTTTTTTTTGCCACTACTGTACGTTTCAGGATGTGAGGAATATTTGATGTCTTAGAGAATATTAGTTCATATTTTGAAATAACTTATCTGTGTCTTTATTCATTTTAATAGTTAATTACACAGACCTGCAAAACTAAAGGTCGTAAAACCTTTTCTCAAAATAAATGCTACATATTTATAGTAGATATGAACAAAACTAACTGTCGCTCTCGCTCGCTATGTTCGTTGCATTTGTCTTTCGAGTCTCGTCTCGTCTCGTCTAGTCTCGTCTCGTCTCGTCTCATAACTCTCTTGCGCTTCGAGTCTCGCTCATCATTCTCGAAATTGCATTTAGTCGGCGTGGAAATATTTCGTAACTTTCAATAACATATATCATTGAAATAAATAACATTATAAACGTTTAATTAAGACAAAAAGACAAAACAGCATCTTAGTTATCAAAATGTTCTGGCTCTATTATATGATATTACCTATGGTTATATAAATAGAAAAAAAAAACAATTCTCAAATAAATCCGCATTTATAAGAAACATAAATCATAACGTTAAGGGGTTAGGTACAGCTTACAGCAGTAAAATTTTTGGAAATATTCAACATTTTCCCCTCCATTACTGTATCTTGTATAATAATGAAAATTAGTATGTGTAAAACACTGTCCTTCTGCTATATGAAAAAAATATTTTTACGATTAATCTTAACCCTAAGTTGGAACTTAAACCCACTAATATATAATATATGTTCATACATGCACAAATACATTTCAGCACTACACTCATTTCGCGCTCAACTCACTCACTGCACTGGAACTACGACACATCTCACTGATACTATCCTGATTTCACTAACACTTCGAAAACAGAGTTGAGACACTCTGTATACACTAATTCTCAATAGTATAGCATTAGGGGTCTAATATTTTCGTCTAGTTAATGACAGATCGCGAAATCTTTTTAACTGTAGTTTCATTTTTGGTGATGCCGATAAGTTTATATTATTTAACTATAGCAATTTTATTTTCCACCTTTGCTTATCTTAATGTTATTAGTTTACATTAACATTGTTTGGTGCTTGGCTGTCCCAGCACCAAACAAGAACAGTTCGACAACAGCTAAAATTACACGCATGGCTGTACTAGATTCACGGACTCAACAGAAAACATCTTGTACCACATACGTCTAATTACCGACACATAGTAACTGTATCAATGAATTTTCACAGTAGCCTATAAGAACAACATAATTTAAAAAAGTGATAAGTCTACAAAGACTCCAATAACACATAGTACCAAAACCATAGATAAATCAGTGAACGAAAAAGTGTGTTATTAAGACAGTGATTTTAACTGAGATTAGCAGAAGCAGCCCAATTCGACGACCAACAGGCTAACACGGCCAACCATACAAGTGTTCAAAGTGCTTTTATAGTGTTTTATAGTGTATACTTCACTTGTTTTATATACATTTACATGTTATATTATTGTTCTCACATAATTTTACATTGTCCTACACGGGCCTTCATAGTGAATTTTAACAGAATCTTAACAAGTAACTAGAGACACTGAATTAGGTTAATTCACAGCAACGGTCAACCCTAGCTAGACTAGGAAATCATGATATGTTCTATGCATTTGAATAACCCACAACACAAAATGAGGTTAGGTTTTCATCACGTATGTTGACATAACATTCTAACATCTGAAGATGATACAAAAAGAGTATCGAAAACGTTAATGTAAACTAATCACATTAAGATAAACAAAGGTGGAAAATAAAATTGCTATAGTTTTTAACTGTAATTTTGTTCTTGGACAGCCAACTTCAAAATTAATACCTTTCTTCAATGGAACTAGGCCTACTTCAATTAAAGCAAGTTGAAGTGTTCTTTGTGTCGTCATTGAAGTATATGATACGCACAGTCATAACGACAGCTGGTGTTATTCTACTAGGAACACATACCAATATTTATCGGTTTACCTGCCTCCAGGAAGGAAACGTCCTATTTTTTACTTGATTATTTAACGAGGTTACTAAGCTTCGATGGGCTGATAATAGCGAGATGGTATTTGGCGAGATGAGGCCGAGGATTCGCCGTACATTACCTGACATTTGTCTTACAGTTGGGAAAACCTCGGAAAAAACTCAACTAGATAATCAGTCCAAGCTGGAATCGAATCGAACCCGCGCCCGAGCGCAACTCCGGATGGCAGCAAGCACCGTAGCCCACTGAACTACTCCGGTAGCTAAGAAATGCCTTAAAGTAATACTCGTACCTTCTAGGTTTTGGGTCTACGATAGATTTCTTCACTTTCAATGCAGCACTGATATTCAGTAATAGAAGTCTTACGTGATATTAAAGGATATCAAGGATAATAAAATTATTATTGAAATGAGATTTTCTGCCCAAGTTTTTAACTGTAACACATTAGCCTATATGCAACACTAACAAGGAGAGGACCGCTCTGTATATCACCGAATTAAATAAGATTTTGTGACATGAAAGTACAAGACGTACTGTTTAAAGTCATACTTGGTATGGGTGGCCAATCACCCCTCGTTTTGAAAATATTGGCTATTGCTTGTGACATACTTCCGTTAGTTGTCTAATAGGAAAACTTTAGACTCTGTAACGGCGTAGCTCATATGGTTAGATGCTGATTTGTCATCCAGGCAACCTGAGTTCGAATCCTAGTGCCTTCTTATTTTTTAAAGCTTGATATTATTATTATTATTATTATTATTATTATTATTATTATTATTATTATTATTAATATTATTATTATTGCTACTACTATTATTATTATTATTATTATTATTATTAATTACTTACTTACTTACAAATGGCTTTTAAGGAACCCGAAGGTTCATTGCTGCCCTCACATAAGCCCGCCATCGGTTCCTATCCTGAGCAAGATTAATCCAGTCTCTATCATCATATCCCACCACCCTCAAATCCATTTTAATATTATCCTCCCATCTACGTCTCGGCCTCCCTAAAGGTCTTTTTCCCACCAGTCTCCCAACTAACACTCTATATGCATTTCTGGATTCGACCATACGTGCTACATGCCCTGCCCATCTCAAACGTCTGGATTTAATGTTCTTAATTATGTCAGGTGAAGAATACAATGCGTGCAGTTCTGCGTTGTGTAACTTTCTCCATTCTCCTGTAACTTTATCCCTTTTAGCCCCAAATATTTTCCTAAGAACCTTATTCTCAAACACCCTTAACCTATGTTCCTCTCTCAGAGTGAGAGTCCAAGTTTCACAACCATACAGAAGAACCGGTAATATAACTGTTTTATAAGTTCTAACTTTCAGATTTTTGGACAGCAGACTGGATGATAAGAGCTTCTCAACCGAATAATAACACGCATTTCCCATATTTATTCTGCGTTTAATTTCCTCCCGAGTGTCATTTATATTTGTTACTGTTGCTCCAAGATATTTGAATTTTTCCACCCCTTCGAAGGATAAATCTCCAATTTTTATATTTCCATTTCGTACAATATTCTGGTCACGAGACATAATCATATACTTTGTCTTTTCGGGATTTGCTTCCAAACCGATTTTATTATTACTTTATTACTTTATTATTATTATTATTATTATTATTATTATTATTATTATTATTATTATTATTATTATTATTATTGTTATTTTATTCACTCTAAGTTGTCAGCTCCTGTATTCAAAGACCTGTTGAAATATGCGTGGTATGCATCAAAATTAATAAACGAATGAAAGTGTTTGTGAATGTGAATGATATCTGTTTCGCAGTAGAAGTGCGGAAAAATTTGTGTGACTTTGGACAACCTTCTTTAATTTGCTGTGCATGGTACAGGAAATATGTATGTTTTGTGTGTTTTTATGACATCATAATGAATCGGGTACAAAATGAAGTGGAATAGCTGCTACAGAAACAAAACAGACACCAGTGACACATCTTACCTGCCTACATGAGCAATATTTCATTGTTTATCCTTTACAATGCAATGTTACTTAATTATAATTTGTTTAAAACATGATGAAGCGTTCAATACATTTAGAAATATGGTATATGTAAATAGATAACTGTGATCACAATATTAATCATTATTAAAAGAAAAAAATATATAGGACCAGTTTAAGATTCGAACTCAGGTTGCCTGGATAACAACTCGGCATCCAACCATATGGGCTACGCTGTTACACAGGCTAATGCTTCCCTATTGAGCACCTAACGGAAGTATGTCACAAACAATAGCCAATATTTCCAAAACAAGGGGTCATTGGCCACCCATACCAAGTATGACTTTAAACAGTACGTCTTGTACTTTCATCTTATTCCATTCGGTGATATACTGAGCGTGCCCTCTCCTTGTAAGTATGGAAGAGTTGTTTCTATTGTTAGTTCATTCCAGACAATAATTTCTAACGTTTGCATGCACTGACTACCCTAGATAACATCTTGCGTTCCCTCGCTTCAAAGTATTAACGACCCCTCCAATGTGAGTAGCTAAACAACAGGAATGATAGAAATCCTCAGAAGCTACCCAAGATTAGTAAACACGTTGCTAATGCAAACACACAGATAAGCGGATTAACCTCTGCATATTATATAATTTATAGTGACAGCTAGATTTTGTGTTCATTGAAGTTTCCTCGTATGGTTAGAAGATTTAAATAAAAAATATTCAAGTCTCTGAAACTTTTACCCTCTTCGTACTGAACGATGTAACACATAATATTTACTCTAAATTTAATTAAGTTTGACTTCTATAAAGTCTCTAGTCATTCGGTAACGATGTGTCCCCTAAACTACCTATACCGTACGTTCTAATGCGATGAACACTCTGCCTGTAATGTTCATTGAAAACATCATCGAATTAATTGGTGATGTTAACTGGATATCTGTAACAACACTTCACACGACATTGTGATATTTTAGATTTTTATGTCTTTTTTCAGATACTCGTCCACACCTGTGGAGTAACGGTTAGCGCGTCTGGCCGCGAAACCAGGTGGCCCGGGTTCGATTCCCGGTCGGGGCAAGTTACCTGGTTGAGGTTTTTTCCGAGGTTTTCCCTGAACCCAATATGAACGAATGCTGGGTAACTTTCGGTGCTGGACCCCGGACTCATTTCACCGGCATTATCACCTTCACCTCATTCAGACGCTAAATAACCTAAGCTGTTGATAAAGCGTCGTAAAATAACCTACTAAAAAAATTTAGCAACCAAAATCCGAGCCCTAATTATTAAAACCCGTCAAATATTTTAGAAGTGATTCACTTAAGGCAGGCTGGCTTGTATAGAGACAGAATACCCATTAATCATGTTCCCTGTACCAGAGATCCTGAAATATGATTTTCTTTGGAAATTGAAATTGCTAAATTGGTTTTTACAGCATAGCAACTCTACCTTTTTATAATATTAGGATGGCTATTACACTTTTACTACGTTACACTACTTTTGACCAATAAAACGGTACGAAAGGACGTCTTTCAACCAAGCATGGCTGCTTATCGCACAATTTTATCGCGTCCCTGGCATTTGTTTAATTTTATCGCGTCCCTAGCATTTGTTTATTTTTAATCACTACCCTAGCATTTGTTTCTTTGTTTGCCAACATTTCAAACTGCACTGGTCTGGACGTCAAAAAAAAAAAACACACATAAAAATTACAAACCACTCCAATCGATGCACAGCGATTTCAAATATACGAGTATACTCGCATTGGTTTTAAAGAACAAGAATTAATAAAGATCACTGGTCATATATGAAGAGCACCATTTCGAAATCCTGAATAAGTTGAGGGATACACCATGTACATCAACGAGTTCACTTCTTTTACCTACACGTCCAATATAACATCAACTGAACCACCAACCACTAAAACATTCAAATTTGAAAATTGTACTTTCAATAATTGTTTCTTTTAAAATTATTCATGTTTATTTTTTATTTCATCATCGTTAATTAAAACGTTTGTTTATTTCATCATCCCTAATTAAAACTTTTCTAACACTTGTTTATATTATTTAAGTTATGTTTGTTATAGCTTCTGCTATATGATATTATAGATAGTCACGTATCAGAGATTGTTTAATACTAAGATTTATTGAAAATCATCTGTCAAGTGACGTTGATTACTGGGATCCGGATGATTGAAGTGGAATGCAAATGTTTTAATAAAAATGAAACTGAATCAACAAAGCCTTCTTGACTAGTAACCGTCCACAGAGTTCAATGAAGATTCCATAGTTGGCACAACTGATACCGGTAACAAGAAAACATAATCATAAAACACTACTGCCATCTAGCGTAATGTTGAGATCGTACAATAATACATTTGAAGACAGCTGTATTTTCGTAAGTTAATTAATATTTTATTGTATTGGAGTACTTTGTTACTTCTAATCTTTATATACTTTCTTCTAATCGTGTAATAATCAATTAAATCCCACTCGAGTTTTGATTTTCTCAACAGTAATCTCACTAGACGTTTTGATTTATCTAGAGAAAATCAAAACTCGAGTGGGATTTAATTGACTATTACAAGATTAGAAGAAAATATATGAAGATTAGAAGTGACGAAGTACTCCAATGCAATAAAATATTAATTGACTTACGAAAATACAACTGTCTTCAAATGCATTATTTTACCATCTCAACATTACAAATATTACGCTAGATGCATGCTAGATGGCAGTAGTGAGCAATGCCTTCTCGTCGAAAAGTTCTCGATCTATTATACACGATGGCAATATTACTAGTCAAGAATGCTTTGTTGATTCAGTTTCATTTTTATTAAAATGCAACATTCCACTTCAATTATCCGAATCCCAGTAATCAACGTCACTTGACAGATGATTTTCAATAAATCTTAATATTAAACAATCTCTGATACGTGACTATCCATAATATCATATAGCAGAAGCTATAACATAACCTAATATACACAAGTGATAGAAAAGTTTTAATTAACGACGATGACATAAAAAAAATAAACATGAATAATTTTAAAAGGAATAATTATTGAATGTAGAATTTTCAAATTTGAATGTGGTTGGTGGTTCAATTGATGTTATATTGGACGTGTGCGTAATAAAAGTGGAACTCGTTGATTTAGGCCTACATGGTGTATTCAACTTATTCAGGATTTCCGAATGGTGCTCTTCATTTATTTGTAAATCGGATTCCAGAAGATGCATAGGTATGATCAGTGATTTTTATTAATTCTTGTTCTTGAATGCCAATGCGAGTCATATTTGAAACTGCTGTGCATCGATTGGAGTGGTTTGTAATTATATATATATATATTTTTTTTTTTGACGTCCAGACCAGCGCAGTTTCAAATGTTGGCAAACAAAGAAACAAATGCTAGGGACGCGATAAAATTAAACAAATGCTAGGGACGCGACAAAATTAAACAAATGCTAGGGACGCGATAAAATTGTGCGATAAGCAGCCATGATTGGTTGAAATACGTCCTTTCGTACCGTTTTATTGGTCAAAAGTAGTATGACGTAGTAAGAGTGTAATAGTCTAGATAAATCAAAACCTCTAGTGAGATTACTGTTGATAATAATACGTTAAAAATGTTTTATCCTGTTCCATACGGTTCTCGGTAGGAATTTTTCTACAGTCTGCAGATTAATTGTTACATTTTCTTGATGTGATTAGGTATCTTGTTTCGTATTACAATACAAGCATATATTCAAAACAGATTAAACATTTCGTGGGCATATGAGTAGTGCAACACGATGCATTTCACCTGGCTTACGCCAGTAATAACATCCGAGATCGGAAAGGAACAGCGACTGTTTAACCCCTTTTCATACAGTGAAACGTAATTCTAAATAACAACATTGAAAACGGAGTCGGTTGGTATGTAGCACGGAGTTTCACCAAATAGCAATTAACTTAGGTCATTAATTTTGCAGCCGCGTTAAATGATGTCTTTATAGCTCACGATAATATTCCTCTGCCTTCAAAGTAATGCCCTACGTGTGTCCCTGTAGAACAACAAGGGCCTAAGAGGCTATCGTAATTCATCAAATCATCACACACAATGCTGTTTAGGCAGATCAGTTTACTGTGTAATTTACATTGTGGTTTGGGTGTTTTAATGTGATGCAATTTGTTGATTCAGTTGTTTTTTATTATGGCTCGTCACTATGTGGACGAATAAGGCGATGTTAATATGAGCAAACGCTCGGGGTCGGGAGTTCAAAACCGCACTGCAGATAAATAGAAAGAAGAAGACAAAATAAACAATAAATATACACAATAAATTAGCACAGATTACAAAAATAAGAGCCTATATGATGAAGAACAATCACAATTGAAAAAGTTCATAACCAATATTCACAAGACGTATAATATAAAACTAATATTTAGCAATTAATTATCTATCCCTATGTTAAGTTCCCTCAATAATTTCTTTAATTTTAAGTTTAAATTTAATCATATTTATGTTAGCTAAAACAGGGTCATGGAACACTAGTTGCTAGATAAACTTTTCTGGCACCAGTGCCAGAAAAAGACCAATTGTGCATGATTTATAGCGTCATAACAAGCGTGTTTTAATGCTAGGATTGCATAAATAACATATAAAAACATTAGTGACTGAACAAAGGGGGGGAATGCTCCACTTTCAATAATCACAAATAATGAGGTCCGTAATTCTTCTCTCTGCTACCTGAAGCACTGCTAATAATAATAATAATAATAATAATAATAATAATAATAATAATAATAATAATAATAATAATAATAATAATAATAATAATAATCCGAGGCGCTACAACCCGTGAAGGGCCTAGACCAGTAACCGGCATGTTCCGTGCTCTGTGATGCCATACCACGGAGTCGCCTTGCTCTTTGCTCGACAATCTCTGCATACTGAGCACAGCGAGGAGATAAGGTTCAACTGAACAGTGTTGGTACGGCGCCTATGCAATGACAAAGCGCTATCCATTCGTCTGAGGTAGTATGGGAACAGCACAATTACAATACATTTGTACGAAAACGAAACTGTACATCCGTGATAAATCAATGTAACAAAATATTTTGGTTTGTAATCAAATTTAATATACTTATAATAATATGAAATTCATAATACAGCCTGCTGCAGAAGCGTTCGCATTATGTAAATGAGGTTCCGAAACTGCTATAAATATAGAAATAAATAATTTAAGCAGTACTACAACACTTTGTCTACTCGGAAACTTGAAAACAGTTCAAGTGTTTTTAACAGACATTTTCCTACACAATATACAGATTGAACTATCTAGGCCCTAACTTCGTGAGTAGTATGCAAAGTATATTTCAACTTTTGAAACACATTATCACTTTGTGTTACTGTCGTGCCCAAGCTAAATGCTTTGTCGAGATCAAACTGTGTTATGGAGTATGGAGTATGAATAATCCGAGGCGCTACAACCCGTGAAGGGCCTAGACCAGTGACCGGCATGTTCCGTGCTCTGTGATGTCATACCACGGAGTCCGGAGTCGCCTTGCTCTTTGCTCGACAATCTCTGCATACTGAGCACAGCGAGGAGATAAGGTTCAACTGAACAGTGGTGGTACGGCGCCTATGCAATGACAAAGCGCTATCCATTCGTCTGAGGTAGTATGGGAACAGCACAATTACAATACATTTGTACGAAAACAAAACTGTACATCCGTGATAAATCAATGTAACAAAATATTTTGGTTTGTAATCAAATTTAATATACTTATAACAATATGAAATTCATAATACAGCCAGCTACAGAAGCATTCTCATTATGTAAATGAGGTTCCGAAACTGCTATAAATATAGAAATAAATAATTTAAGCAGTACTACAACACTTTGTCTACTCGGATACTTGAAAACAGTTCAAGTGTTTTTAACAGACATTTTCCTACACAATATACAGATTGAACTATCTAGGCCCTAACTTCGTGAGTAGTATGCAAAGTATATTTCAACTTTTGAAACACATTATCACTTTGTGTTACTGTCGTGCCCAAGCTAAATGCTTTGTCGAGATCAAACTGTGTTATGGAGTATGGAGTATGAATAATCCGAGGCGCTACAACCCGTGAAGGGCCTAGACCAGTGACCGGCATGTTCCGTGCTCTGTGATGTCATACCACGGAGTCGCCTTGCTCTTTGCTCGACAATCTCTGCATACTGAGCACAGCGAGGAGATAAGGTTCAACTGAACAGTGGTGGTACGGCGCCTATGCAATGACAAAGCGCGATCCATTCGTCTGAGGTAGTATGGGAACAGCACAATTACAATACATTTGTACGAAAACAAAACTGTACATCCGTGATAAATCAATGTAACAAAATATTTTGGTTTGTAATCAAATTTAATATACTTATAACAATATGAAATTCATAATACAGCCAGCTACAGAAGCATTCGCATTATGTAAATGAGGTTCCGAAACTGCTATAAATATAGAAATAAATAATTTAAGCAGTACTACAACACTTTGTCTACTCGGAAACTCGAAAACAGTTCAAGTGTTTTTAACAGACATTTTCCTACACAATATACAGATTGAACTATCTAGGCCCTAACTTGGTGAGTAGTATGCAAAGTATATTTCAACTTTTGAAACACATTATCACTTTGTGTTACTGTCGTGCCCAAGCTAAATGCTTTGTCGAGATCAAACTGTGTTATGGAGTATGGAGTATGAATAATCCGAGGCGCTACAACCCGTGAAGGGCCTAGACCAGTGACCGGCATGTTCCGTGCTCTGTGATGTCATACCACGGAGTCGCCTTGCTCTTTGCTCGACAATCTCTGCATACTGAGCACAGCGAGGAGATAAGGTTCAACTGAACAGTGGTGGTACGGCGCCTGTGCAATGACAAAGCGCGATCCATTCGTCTGAGGTAGTATGGGAACAGCACAATTACAATACATTTGTACGAAAACAAAACTGTACATCCGTGATAAATCAATGTAACAAAATATTTTGGTGTGTAATCAAATTTAATATACTTATAACAATATGAAATTCATAATACAGTCAGCTACAGAAGCATTCGCATTATGTAAATGAGGTTCCGAAACTGCTATAAATATAGAAATAAATAATTTAAGCAGTACTACAACACTTTGTCTACTCGGAAACTTGAAAACAGTTCAAGTGTTTTTAACAGACATTTTCCTACACAATATACAGATTGAACTATCTAGGCCCTAACTTCGTGAGTAGTATGCAAAGTATATTTCAACTTTTGAAACACATTATCACTTTGTGTTACTGTCGTGCCCAAGCTAAATGCTTTGTCGAGATCAAACTGTGTTATGGAGTATGGAGTATGAATAATCCGAGGCGCTACAACCCGTGAAGGGCCTAGACCAGTGACCGGCATGTTCCGTGCTCTGTGACGTCATACCACGGAGTCGCCTTGCTCTTTGCTCGACAATCTCTGCATACTGAGCACAGCGAGGAGATAAGGTTCAACTGAACAGTGGTGGCACGGCGCCTATGCAATGACAAAGCGCGATCCATTCGTCTGAGGTAGTATGGGAACAGCACAATTACAATACATTTGTACGAAAAGAAAACTGTACATCCGTGATAAATCAATGTAACAAAATATTTTGGTTTGTAATCAAATTTAATATACTTATAACAATATGAAATTCATAATACAGCCAGCTACAGAAGCATTCGCATTATGTAAATGAGGTTCCGAAACTGCTATAAATATAGAAATAAATAATTTAAGCAGTACTACAACACTTTGTCTACTCGGAAACTCGAAAACAGTTCAAGTGTTTTTAACAGACATTTTCCTACACAATATACAGATTGAACTATCTAGGCCCTAACTTGGTGAGTAGTATGCAAAGTATATTTCAACTTTTGAAACACATTATCACTTTGTGTTACTGTCGTGCCCAAGCTAAATGCTTTGTCGAGATCAAACTGTGTTATGGAGTATGGAGTATGAATAATCCGAGGCGCTACAACCCGTGAAGGGCCTAGACCAGTGACCGGCATGTTCCGTGCTCTGTGATGTCATACCACGGAGTCGCCTTGCTCTTTGCTCGACAATCTCTGCATACTGAGCACAGCGAGGAGATAAGGTTCAACTGAACAGTGGTGGTACGGCGCCTGTGCAATGACAAAGCGCGATCCATTCGTCTGAGGTAGTATGGGAACAGCACAATTACAATACATTTGTACGAAAACAAAACTGTACATCCGTGATAAATCAATGTAACAAAATATTTTGGTGTGTAATCAAATTTAATATACTTATAACAATATGAAATTCATAATACAGTCAGCTACAGAAGCATTCGCATTATGTAAATGAGGTTCCGAAACTGCTATAAATATAGAAATAAATAATTTAAGCAGTACTACAACACTTTGTCTACTCGGAAACTTGAAAACAGTTCAAGTGTTTTTAACAGACATTTTCCTACACAATATACAGATTGAACTATCTAGGCCCTAACTTCGTGAGTAGTATGCAAAGTATATTTCAACTTTTGAAACACATTATCACTTTGTGTTACTGTCGTGCCCAAGCTAAATGCTTTGTCGAGATCAAACTGTGTTATGGAGTATGGAGTATGAATAATCCGAGGCGCTACAACCCGTGAAGGGCCTAGACCAGTGACCGGCATGTTCCGTGCTCTGTGACGTCATACCACGGAGTCGCCTTGCTCTTTGCTCGACAATCTCTGCATACTGAGCACAGCGAGGAGATAAGGTTCAACTGAACAGTGGTGGCACGGCGCCTATGCAATGACAAAGCGCGATCCATTCGTCTGAGGTAGTATGGGAACAGCACAATTACAATACATTTGTACGAAAAGAAAACTGTACATCCGTGATAAATCAATGTAACAAAATATTTTGGTTTGTAATCAAATTTAATATACTTATAACAATATGAAATTCATAATACAGCCAGCTACAGAAGCATTCGCATTATGTAAATGAGGTTCCGAAACTGCTATAAATATAGAAATAAATAATTTAAGCAGTACTACAACACTTTGTCTACTCGGAAACTTGAAAACAGTTCAAGTGTTTTTAACAGACATTTTCCTACACAATATACAGATTGAACTATGTAGGCCCTAACTTGGTGAGTAGTATGCAAAGTATATTTCAACTTTTGAAACACATTATCACTTTGTGTTACTGTCGTGCCCAAGCTAAATGCTTTGTCGAGATCAAACTGTGTTATGGAGTATGGAGTATGAATAATCCGAGGCGCTACAACCCGTGAAGGGCCTAGACCAGTGACTGGCATGTTCCGTGCTCTGTGACGTCATACCACGGAGTCGCCTTGCTCTTTGCTCGACAATCTCTGCATACTGAGCACAGCGAGGAGATAAGGTTCAACTGAATAGTGGTGGTACGGCGCCTATGCAATGACAAAGCGCGATCCATTCGTCTGAGGTAGTATGGGAACAGCACAATTACAATACATTTGTACGAAAACAAAACTGTACATCCGTGATAAATCAATGTAACAAAATATTTTGGTTTGTAATCAAATTTAATATACTTATAATAATATGAAATTCATAATACAGCCTGCTGCAGAAGCGTTCGCATTATGTAAATGAGGTTCCGAAACTGCTATAAATATAGAAATAAATAATTTAAGCAGTACTACAACACTTTGTCTACTCGGAAACTTGAAAACAGTTCAAGTGTTTTTAACAGACATTTTCCTACACAATATACAGATTGAACTATCTAGGCCCTAACTTCGTGAGTAGTATGCAAAGTATATTTCAACTTTTGAAACACATTATCACTTTGTGTTACTGTCGTGCCCAAGCTAAATGCTTTGTCGAGATCAAACTGTGTTATGGAGTATGGAGTATGAATAATCCGAGGCGCTACAACCCGTGAAGGGCCTAGACCAGTGACCGGCATGTTCCGTGCTCTGTGACGTCATACCACGGAGTCGCCTTGCTCTTTGCTCGACAATCTCTGCATACTGAGCACAGCGAGGAGATAAGGTTCAACTGAACAGTGGTGGCACGGCGCCTATGCAATGACAAAGCGCGATCCATTCGTCTGAGGTAGTATGGGAACAGCACAATTACAATACATTTGTACGAAAAGAAAACTGTACATCCGTGATAAATCAATGTAACAAAATATTTTGGTTTGTAATCAAATTTAATATACTTATAACAATATGAAATTCATAATACAGCCAGCTACAGAAGCATTCGCATTATGTAAATGAGGTTCCGAAACTGCTATAAATATAGAAATAAATAATTTAAGCAGTACTACAACACTTTGTCTACTCGGAAACTTGAAAACAGTTCAAGTGTTTTTAACAGACATTTTCCTACACAATATACAGATTGAACTATGTAGGCCCTAACTTGGTGAGTAGTATGCAAAGTATATTTCAACTTTTGAAACACATTATCACTTTGTGTTACTGTCGTGCCCAAGCTAAATGCTTTGTCGAGATCAAACTGTGTTATGGAGTATGGAGTATGAATAATCCGAGGCGCTACAACCCGTGAAGGGCCTAGACCAGTGACTGGCATGTTCCGTGCTCTGTGACGTCATACCACGGAGTCGCCTTGCTCTTTGCTCGACAATCTCTGCATACTGAGCACAGCGAGGAGATAAGGTTCAACTGAATAGTGGTGGTACGGCGCCTATGCAATGACAAAGCGCGATCCATTCGTCTGAGGTAGTATGGGAACAGCACAATTACAATACATTTGTACGAAAACAAAACTGTACATCCGTGATAAATCAATGTAACAAAATATTTTGGTTTGTAATCAAATTTAATATACTTATAATAATATGAAATTCATAATACAGCCTGCTGCAGAAGCGTTCGCATTATGTAAATGAGGTTCCGAAACTGCTATAAATATAGAAATAAATAATTTAAGCAGTACTACAACACTTTGTCTACTCGGAAACTTGAAAACAGTTCAAGTGTTTTTAACAGACATTTTCCTACACAATATACAGATTGAACTATCTAGGCCCTAACTTCGTGAGTAGTATGCAAAGTATATTTCAACTTTTGAAACACATTATCACTTTGTGTTACTGTCGTGCCCAAGCTAAATGCTTTGTCGAGATCAAACTGTGTTATGGAGTATGGAGTATGAATAATCCGAGGCGCTACAACCCGTGAAGGGCCTAGACCAGTGACCGGCATGTTCCGTGCTCTGTGATGTCATACCACGGAGTCGCCTTGCTCTTTGCTCGACAATCTCTGCATACTGAGCACAGCGAGGAGATAAGGTTCAACTGAATAGTGGTGGTACGGCGCCTATGCAATGACAAAGCGCGATCCATTCGTCTGAGGTAGTATGGGAACAGCACAATTACAATACATTTGTACGAAAACAAAACTGTACATCCGTGATAAATCAATGTAACAAAATATTTTGGTTTGTAATCAAATTTAATATACTTATAATAATATGAAATTCATAATACAGCCTGCTGCAGAAGCGTTCGCATTATGTAAATGAGGTTCCGAAACTGCTATAAATACAGAAATAAATAATTTAAGCAGTACTACAACACTTTGTCTACTCGGAAACTTGAAAACAGTTCAAGTGTTTTTAACAGACATTTTCCTACACAATATACAGATTGAACTATCTAGGCCCTAACTTCGTGAGTAGTATGCAAAGTATATTTCAACTTTTGAAACACACTATCACTTTGTGTTACTGTCGTGCCCAAGCTAAATGCTTTGTCGAGATCAAACTGTGTTATGGAGTATGGAGTATGAATAATCCGAGGCGCTACAACCCGTGAAGGGCCTAGACCAGTGACTGGCATGTTCCGTGCTCTGTGATGTCATACCACGGAGTCGCCTTGCTCTTTGCTCGACAATCTCTGCATACTGAGCACAGCGAGGAGATAAGGTTCAACTGAACAGTGGTGGTACGGCGCCTATGCAATGACAAAGCGCGATCCATTCGTCTGAGGTAGTATGGGAACAGCACAATTACAATACATTTGTACGAAAACAAAACTGTACATCCGTGATAAATCAATGTAACAAAATATTTTGGTTTGTAATCAAATTTAATATACTTATAATAATATGAAATTCATAATACAGCCTGCTACAGAAGCGTTCGCATTATGTAAATGAGGTTCCGAAACTGCTATAAATATAGAAATAAATAATTTAAGCAGTACTACAACACTTTGTCTACTCGGAAACTTGAAAACAGTTCAAGTGTTTTTAACAGACATTTTCCTACACAATATACAGATTGAACTATCTAGGCCCTAACTTCGTGAGTAGTATGCAAAGTATATTTCAACTTTTGAAACGCACTATCACTTTGTGTTACTATCGTGCCCAAGCTAAATGCTTTGTCGAGATCAAACTGTGTTATGGAGTATGGAGGAATGGCGAAGTGTTTGATTTGTGGCAAGCTGTTTCAGCATGTAAACAAATTCAATATACAACGCCATTATGGGGGAGAATATCGACAAGTACTACTGCAGCAATTGAAAGATAAATTGTTAAGTGAAGCTAGGGAACACACTGTCAGTGAATCAATGGTAAGCTTAAGGCTTGACATATAGGATTTCACTAGCCATTGCAAAGAACATGCGTTCTTTTAATGACGGGGAATTTGCCAAGAATGTTGCCATCATGACCGTAGAGTAGTTATTCCCTAGCAAAATACAGGAATGTGATTCCATCAATTTATCTCCAAGAACTGTCGTATCGTTGCTGCACGGACGCCACTGCGCTGGTGCGTGTTAACAGTAATACGACTCAACTGTTCGCTCTTCCAAGCTATTGAGGCCTGACTGGCTCTTACGTCATAACTGCAGCATCTGCCGGCCACTGGGCTAGACCGACCAGCCGACTGCTGGCCTCACGCCCACATGCCGAAGCAGAGGTGGACGGAAACACTGCTACTAGTTGAAAATAGGTACTTTGCAGTTTTTACAGTGCATAAAGTTCTTTTTTTTTTACCCACAGGCACATTTTATTCAATGTGTAGTTTAAAGGGAAAATCTGAGTTTTGAGAAAGATTTTCCTGGTTAGTCCCATTTTCCATTACCAATTTACAGCAGAGTCCGTATAGGTCTGTTTCTATTTGATTCTTTACCAATTCACTGCGGGCTAAAGCAGGGAGATGCACTATCACCTTTACTTTTTAACTTCGCTCTAGAATATGCCATTAGGAAAGTCCAGGATAACAGAGAGGGTTTGGAATTGGACGGGTTACATCAGCTGCTTGTCTTTGCGGATGACGTGAATATGTTAGGAGAAAATCCACAAACGATTAGGAAAAACACAGAAATTATACTTGAAGCAAGTAAAGAAATAGGTTTGGAAGTAAATACCGACAAAAAGTTTGAGTATATAGGGAAGTCTTTATATACTCAAACTTATTGTTATCCCTGCTTATCGGTCAGCACCACCTTCAACATGAAAATCCCGACAAGACTAAGTATATGATTATGTTTCGTGACCAGAATATTGTACGAAATGGAAATATAAAAATTGGAGATTTATCCTTCGAAGGGGTGGAAAAATTCAAATATCTTGGAGCAACAGTAACAAATATAAAAGACATTCGGGAGGAAATTAAACTCAGAATAAATATGGGAAATGCCTGTTACTATTCGGTTGAGAAGCTTTTATCATCTAGTCTGCTGTCAAAAAATCTGAAAATTAGAATTTATAAAACAGTTATATTACCGGTTGTTCTATATGGTTGTGAAACTTGGACTCTCACTTTGAGGAACATAGGTTAAGGGTGTTTGAGAATAAGGTTCTTAGGAAAATATTTGGGGCTAAGAGGGATGAAGTTACAGGAGAATGGAGAAAGTTACACAACACAGAACTGCACGCATTGTACTCTTCACCTGACATAATTAGGAATATTAAATCCAGACATTCGAGATGGGCAGGGCATGTAGCACGTATGGGCGAATTCACATATGCATATAGAATGTTAGTTGGTAGGCCGGAAGGAATAAGATCTTTGGGGAGGTCGAGCCGTAGAAGGAAGGATAATATTAAAATGGATATGAGGGAAGTGGAATATGATGGTAGGGACTGGATTAATCTGGCTCAGGATAGGGACCGATGGCGGGCTTATGTGAGGGCGGCAATGAACCTCCGGGTTCCTTAAAAGCCATAAGTTAGTAAGTAACCATGGTCTTCGTCTTGGTTTCATTTATCTTCATCCCATACTGCTCACTGCTGTCATTTAGTTTCAGTAACATATCTCTTAGCAACGTCTGCTCTTCTGCTAACAACGCCATTCAGCAAATGTTATGCACTTTATTCTTCTTTCTCCTACTATCACTCCTCCCATGTTCTTCATTAAATCCTCCAAATAAAATATTGAACAGGGTAGGTGATAATGAACATCTTTTTTCGTAGTCCTCTCCCTATTTCACTTCCTTCTGACATTTCTCCTATCCTGACTTTGACTCATTTTTTCGTGTAAGGGTTACAGAAAATCCCTCTTTCCTATCCACACCAATTTTCTTCAGTTTATTTCAATCTACCCTCCTTAACTAGATCCACAAATACTAGTATACACACTTCTTTATTCTTCTCTAGGTATCTTTCGTCGATTGTTCGTAGCAGTCCAATCGCATCTCTCGTACCTTTTCCTCTCCTGAAGCCAAACCTCTATTCTTCCAACTGTTCTTACATCTTAGAATATAAACGTCGATTCAGTATTCGCAAGAGAATCTTCGCCGAGTGCAATATAAGGCTGGTAGTATTGAACTCTTGCCTGAAATTAGTTAATTGAATGAAAAAACATAGTTTAATTGTTGCGTGTTTCACTTCACATCAGCATCTATATAGTTAATAAAGAGAAATGTTTGTAAAGGTGTTTTTATATAATTTATTAATATCATATTTGTTATAAATCATATATTAGCATGCCCTTAGTAATTCCACAGTTTAGTATATATGTTGTTGTTTTCTAATGCCAGGCGTTTGACAATAAAGTCATTTGACCTCTTGCACTCCAATATTTTCAAAGATATTATCATGTGACCAGCCACTGAAGCACAGATTTTGAGGTAGTTTAGTATATATAGTCACGAAGCTCAATATGTAGGGAATGTGCATCCATAGATAGTTGCTAACCACTAGGATCGCTACTATCGCCTCATCACAGACAATGCGAAATAGTACCGACACATTCTATTGTTCCTAGTACTCTCATCAACTCAAGCTTCGTGACTGTATATACTAGACTGCGGTAATTGAATAGAAATTTTCCGTTTTTTAAGCAAAATTTCTCTTTTCCCTTCAGAAATATTTATTTCCCGTTTTTCGGAAAATTTCCCTCTACCTGACGACACTGGTATCAGTGATGCTAAAACGCATTTATTTATTTATTTATTTATTTATTTATTTATTTATTTATTTACTGCCCGGACACTTGACAAAAAAGTCATTCGTCTACGTACTTCGTCTGTTGACTAATAAAAACGTATAGGTTAGGTGAAATTGTTGAAATTTTGCAACATCGCGATTCTTTCTCTCCGAGAAAGTAAAATCATTAAAAATAAATCTATCGTTTCCATAACAACTAAATAACAATTTACCTAATAATAACCAATAATTCCGGTTTGAAACACACTGCATGAACTTCCCGTAGAAAAGAATTATATCTGTTTATCACCACCTCTCAATAAAGTTATTAATGCTGTAACACATACACCATTCATGCATTCATGTTGGCATTATCGGAAATCCATTGTTGTAACACATAAAACGCGATGCAAGCGCTCTTAACAACGAACAGCGGGTTTTGATCGTCTTGCAACTGACGTCAGAAAATCCGTCTTCGTTTCCATCTTCTTCCTGCGTGTAGATGACTTCTCAGGAAATTACGTAGCCCCATTCCGCGCGCTTTTGTGACATCATTGTGCTACTTTTATAGACTTCTGATTCTGTCTGGCTATTGTGTACTGATTACTGTAATATCCAGTGCGGTTTTATTGTTCCGTGTTTCCCCGCTAATCCTTCAGATTCTCCATCACAGAGCGGCAGACTGAAACAATACGTTCCAACGTAGACACACGCTCACACTATGTAAATGATTATGCTGATGACGCAACAGTTAACGATGGATTATTAGTTATTTTCAGAGATGAGTAGACGTTCACATTTGCACAACCATGTTTTGAAGCATGGGTCTTGTTTTGTTAAGTACTAAGTAGAAATACTCGTATAATAATAATAATAATAATAATAATAATAATAATAATAATAATAATAATAATGGTTTATTTTAACTGGCAGAGTTAAGGCCATTCGGCCTTCTCTTTCGCTCAACCAGTATGATAGAAAATTACTACAATGCTATGAATATAGCATAATTAATACAATACAGTACAATTCAAAGCATTACAATACTACAATACAAGACAATATAATACATAATTAATATAATACAATGACAATTCTTTTCATCTTCACAACACCAATAAAATAATTATGTAATAATAATAATAATAATAATAATAATAATAATAATAATAATACTTACTTACTCACTTAATTACTTACTGGCTTTTAAGGAACCCGGAGGTTCATTGCCGCCCTCACATAAGCCCGCCATTGGTCCCTATCCTGAGCAAGATTAATTCAGTTCCTACCATCATATCCCACCTCCCTCAAATCCATTTTAATATTATCTTCCCATCTACGTCTCGGCCTCCCCAAAGGTCTTTTTCCCTCCGGCCTCCCAACTAACACTCTATATGCATTTCTGGATTCGCCCATACGTGCTACATGCCCTGCCCATCTCAAACGTCTGGATTTTATGTTCCTAATTATATCAGGTGAAGGATACAATGCGTGCAGCTCTGCGTTGTGTAACTTACTCCATTCTCCTGTAACTTCATCCCTCTTAGCCCCAAATATTTTCCTAAGAACCTTATTCTCAAAAACCCTCAATCTCTGTTCCTCTCTCAAAGTGAGAGTCCAAGTTTCACAGCCATACAGAACAACCGGTAATATAACTGTTTTATAAATTCTAACGTTCAGATTTTTTTGACAGCAGACTAGATGATAAAAGCTTCTCAACCTAATAATAACAGGCATTTCCCATAATTATTCTGTAATAATAATAATAATAATAATAATAATAATAATAGTAATAATAGTCATACCTAAATTAAATTAAATTATTAAATCCGATCACAATTATAACTTCAATTTGACTGCGCCCGTAAGAAATCGTTTAGCCTTTCCTTGAAAGTGGTTATTGCCTGGCAGCCCCTAATTTCTGAGGTAGAGATTCTATTCACGGGGGACTGAGACAGTAAAAGAGGATGAATAGTGGGATGTTCTATGGGCAGGAATTTCTAGGGTTTGGCTCTCCTGTGACCTGGTGTTTAGATTGTGATTGGAGGATAAGTAGTTAAACCGGGAACGAAGATAATTTGGAGTAGAAGTGTGGAGAACTCGAAACAGAAGAGACAGCGAATGAAGTGTTCTACGGTTACTAAGTTGCAGCCAGGATAAATATTTGAACGAGGGTGTAATGTGGTCAAATTTGTGAGCATTGCTGATGAATCTGACACACATATTGTGCACACGCTGCAGCTTGTTCGAAAGGTCAGTTGTCAAGTCTGTAAGTATTACGTCGCAATAGTCAAACAGTGGTAGTACGAGGGTTTACACTAAAGTCTGTTTTAATTCTGGCGGGAGGAAGTTTCTGAATGAGTTAAGAGAATGCATGGTATAGCACACTCTCTTGGATATTTCCTTTATTTGGCATTCCAAATTTAAATTTTCGTCCAAGAAAATGCCGAGGTTTCTGACGACGCGACGGAATGGTACGGAATAGTGGCATTATTTACTGTAATAATTGGGATATGTCTGTTATCTATTGTGTTATGTCCAATAGCTTGTGACTTGCTAGCATTTAACCTAAGTCCGAACTTTTTCGCCCATGAAGAAACTTTATTCAAGTCATGATTAATTTTGCCAATAGTTGCATCTATTTCGTCTGGTCGGGAGTGTATGTAGAGTTGTAAGTCGTCTGCGTAAATATGATACTTGCAGTAATGTAAGTTTGTAGTTTATTAGAACGCATCTAAAATAATTTTAAGATTTACAGGGAAATACATTTTTCTGGAATCACTGTTGCACTGGAAATAGTTCTTGCATAGCAGCTAGCCTATTTACAGTTGTTTTATTAGGTCGGCATGCGCGAAAGAGGGGAATGGTTGCTAGGCAGTACACACAGATTAGAGTAAACATTTTACATTGTGGGCCGTTTGGGACATTCCATGTGAAATCGGACCTCAAAAAACCTTAAACCGTGTAATTTCTCGAAAGAGAATATATGTATAAAGGGGTAGGAGATGCAACACTGTATGAATTCTGTTCTCGTTTAAATCCATTAGTTTTAATGCGTTAAATTGATCGTAATTCCGTAAAAATCTCGAGTTTCAAAGGTCGTAAACGTATTTATTTATTTATTTATTTAACCTGGTAGAGATAAGGCCATCAGGGCTTCTCTTCCCCTCTACCAGGGGATTACAACTACAATATTAAGAATACAATTACAATTATAATTTCAATTAATATTAAATTTACAGATACAATAAAAATCAAAGTACTAAAAGATTGATTGATACAAGCTAGACAGTTTATTATAAAAGTTAAGAAGGGAGAGAATTTTTTTATTAACTAAGTAAAAATTAAACCTACTCTACGCTTAATAAGTTTGTTTTTGAACGCGCACCAAATTCCGACAGTCTCCGATGTCACTGGGTAGGGTTTTCCACAAGTGCGAGAATGAGATTGTGTATGATGATGAATACGATGATGTCTTAAGGCCGGTTCACAATAAACCGGGAACTGGAACGACAACGAGAACGGAAATAATGTTAAAATACGTGTATTTAAATGTGAGCGTTCACAATAGTTAATTGTGAATGCTCATATTAAAATACATTTATTTTAACAATACTACCGTTCTCGTTTCGTTGTCGTTTTCATTCCCGGTTTATTGTGAACCAGCCTTTATGTGTTGGTATGGCTTATGATAAACATTCCAACAAACGTTCAGCTGAGAGTACGACCTTCATACCATAGGTAAGAAGTTCGTACCAAAACATAAGATTTCAGTTTACAGCGAGGAGTATCGGTGTCACCTGCTCCTTGCCCTGTTACCGCTTCCTACAGAAGATAAGCAGTTCACAACTAAACAACGCATAGTATTATCACAGTCTAGTATTTACAGTCACGAAGCTTGAGTTGTGAGGGTGCTAGGAACAATAGACTGTGTCGGTACTATTTTGCATTGTCTGTAATGAGGCGATAGTAGCGATCCTAGTGGTTAGCAACTATCTATGGATGCATATTTACCACGTATTGAGATTCGTGAATGTATATACTAGACCAGAGGTCTCCAAAAAGCGTATCGTCATTCGTGCTCTCTATGCTGCCCGCCGAACACAGTGTGCTGTAAGGCTAGAGAAGGGGAAGACACACGTATCTCAACAGATGGGAGCGGTCTGCTTAGATTTACAAATACTGTAATAGCATCAAAAGAATAAGAAATATACGCTTGTATATTATTTTGACATACTATGAAGCTGGAGCCCCTTCTGTTGCTATTGACTCAAGTCATGGCAAATTCAACCTCTTCTGTTCTATGGTGCCTTTCAGTTCCTTGAAAAGATCTTCTCCAGTTATATTTTGTAATTACATCCAGAAGACATTCAGACACAGTAAAATGTTTATTAACTCCTCGAATGAAAATGGCTAGGTGAGCTTCGTCATTTCTTTTTGTGCTTTCGTCCAATGCAAGTGAGTAAGATACAAACTGGTTAATTGTGGTTTCGACTTGAGATTCAATTACATTTACAATCTTGAAATTCCTTCTCTGAACTGTAATTGGGAACAATTTAATTTTCTTAAACTTTGACTTTGTTCTGGGCACAGTATTTTAGTAACGTCCTGTATGCACGATTTTACAAATGTTGCTTCTGTAAAGGGCTTCATTGATTTTACAATATTCTAAGCTAGAACATAGCTAGCAAGAAGCTTTTTTTGTTTAAGACTGAGAACACATGTGTGATTTGTGTTTGTATTTTCTTGTTTTATATGTACTAAAAATATTTGTAGGCCTAAGCATTTCACCTAAAATTAAAAAAAAAAAAAACTTTAAGTATGTCATGTGGAACTGAGTGTAAACGTTTTGTAATATACTGATTATTATGTATAACCAACAGTTATACAGATAGCCCCAAAATAAATTATTTTCAAATGTCCAAAATGCCTGTAATTGTATGATATTCTTTGTGAAGAGTCGAGTATTGTCGTCGCATGTTGAATTTTTACACACCCTTAAGAATTTTCGAACAAATTAAACATTTCATATTCTCCCAGTAACACAAAATATTTCTCTTCCCTTTCATCCTTGAATGTACTACGTCCATGATTAGAAGACATTGTGAAACGGTGGAACACGCCGACCAATACAATGATAATGGCAGTCCGCCACTGCTCTTCGTTTGCGCATAAACACTGAGTACAGTACAGGTGGGGATGGGTGAGGCGGAGCGCGCTCATTACGTACTGGCTTCGGTTCCGTTCAGGGGCTTACTCGCGAGTACGGATTTGGAGACGTCTGTACTAGACTGTGGTAGCATTCTGTGGAGTTGTGTACAGTCGTGAATAGTTTGAAGAATATGGTAATTTATATTAACACTTTAGGTTCTGAACAAAGTGAGCTATTCTGTTATTATTGTATTATATACGTAATGTTAGTACACTCAGGGACAAAAAAAAAACCGGACACTTCTATATTTGCTTGTATTTTGTTGCCAGTTATTTCAAAATGAAACAAAACCCATTTAAATAAAATAATGCTTCATTTAGCACCTTATACGACAACATTTGAAAAAAAAATCTCTGATGAGAAAATTTACAAAAAATTACAAAGGGCGTATAACTATGGCATCGTTTGGTCTAACTGTTTTTTCATTTTATGGTGCCTTAAACATTAAAAACTCTTTTTAGTAACGGGTATTACCCCCTCTGGCTTGAATAACTGCATCCATACGTCTTGGCATGCTCTCAATTTGGTTAGCAATGTCTTCTTGAGGAATAAGTTCCCATTCTTCGCCAAGTCCTCGCCTCAACTCTCGTAACGATTCTGGTCTCGGTCGTCTATTCTTAACACGCCGTCCCAGCATGTCCCACACGTGTTCAATTGGGTTGATGTCTGGACTCCTTGCTGGCCATGGAAAAACATGGATTCCCACTTCTTGGAGATAATCTCCGACCGCATGGGCAATATGCGGCCGTGCATTATCATGCATTAAAACAAAATTATCGCCTACAAATTGGCCAAATGGCACAACATGATCAGCCAAACATTCATTTATATACCTATCAGCTATTAGTCTTCCATTTTCAACAAAAACCAACTCTGTACGAGCATCCGTACACACTCCTGCCCAAACCATCACACCACCACCTCCATACGGCACTTTTTCGGAAATGCATCACTGTGAAAATCGTTCTCCCCTCATTCTTCAAACTCTTTCACGTCCATCAGGTGAGCACAGATTGAAACGGGACTCATCGGTGAACAGAACACAGCTCCACTGTCCATTTCTCCAATCCCTGTGATCATTAGCAAAACGCAGTCGTTCAACTCGATGCATCCTGAGAAGTCTGGGACCAGTTGCAGGTCTACTTGATATCAGTCCACTTGCTTTCAACCTCCTGCTAACTGTTTTGGCCGAAATTGGGCGTCCATGCATGTTAACAAATTGCTGGGCTACACTAGTAGCTGGCAGGTTGCGCTCCCTAAGAACTCTCAACACCATATACCTGTCTTCATTTGAATTTGTAGCTCTTGGACGACCCGAACCTGGTCTTCTGGTATATTCTAGGGTCTCTCTATACCGTTTTATGGCATCATGGCTTGTGCTTCTAGCCATATTTATAACATTTGCAATGTAACGTACACTGCGTCCATCATCGTAAAGGGCTACAGATCGAGCCACATCTTCAGGTCGCATCTTTTTTTAAGACAAATGTTACAACCCCACTTAAACTCAGAAAATGTAAAAATAAAGAAATAACGAATGATAAGGATAATGAAGCACAAAATGGTTGAGACAAAATTGTTATAGCTGAGACTCCGAAAGCAAAATTGGAATATTTGGTTGTAATGGCTTGTTTATAAAACAAAAAACAATCAACAATGTATACACGTCTCCATAACAACAGATGGCTGCCATAATATTGTATGAGAAGATAATGTTTTGCAAAATACTTGCAAATATTAAAGTGTCCGGGTTTTTTTGTCCCTGACTGTATTATGCATGAATCGAAAAGAGTAAACTCATCTGTTATTATACAAACAGCTGTGTGTAACACGTTTATTTTTTCCCGGATTTTTCTTCTCGTGCTGCTATGCATTCGGTTGCGTTACAAAGTTCAACATCATCGGAATTATGGTGCGAACTTTGTTTCTGTCATTACATTAGAAATTAAAAATGTTGTTAAACAATTTATGGGTTTAATATTAATTATGAGATACACTATTAGATTCACCTGATGGTAGTAAGAAATACTGTCTCATGATATTTCAGATTTGCTCCAGTAACATTTTGTGACATAGAGAAAGAAGAATTATTATTGGTGAAATCGGCAGAAAATGGTGGTTTATTATAAATCGGCTCCAGATTCTGCATTTAAGCCTATTTAAGTGTTGTCGGAAAAATTCACCATTAAAATGGGACACACTCACGGACAGGAGAACGCGAATTCGATTATGCGCACTGTTCAAAACATACAGAGGTGAGCCTGCCTGGAGAGAAATAAAAAATAGGTTGCAGCCGCCAAATTACTCTTCAAGGAACGACCACTCATATAAATTGAGGGAAAGAAGGCAGAGAACGGACACTGGAAAGTTTTCTTTTCTCAATCGTACTATCAGGGACTGGAATGCTTTACCTGCAGACTTACTAAAGGCTTTACCAACAACCAAGAATGTATTTAAAAATAGGCTTAAGGACCTTACTAATAGACGGTAATTATACACAGTATTTAAAGGGTGTAAATGATATGTTGTTATTGAAGTGTTGTATCAGTGAAGAATTATGTTGTGTCAGTGAAGTGTGTTGTATCAGTGAAGAAGTATGTCGTGTCAGTGAAGTGTGTTGTGTAAGTGAAATGTGTTCCTGTCAGTGAAGCTTTATAGTTTATAGTGGCAGTGCATAGTATTTGAAGAGTGAAATGTTTTTGAAGTATTAGTGAAATCAGGATAGAATCAGTGAAATGTGTCGTAGTTCCAGTCCAGTGAGTGAGTTGACAGCGAAATGAGTGTAATGTTGAAAGGTACTTGTGCAGATATGAACATATCATACTCGTGGGTTTTAGTTCGATCTTAGTTTTAAGATACAAATTAGATTTATTTGAAATGTTATTTTAAGTGATCGTTTCATTTAATTTACTATATTCTCTGTTGTTGTTGTTGTTGCCATTATCATTATTATTATTATTATTATTATTAATTATTGTTAGTATTAATTATTAGTATTATTATTAAATGTATTTTTAATTAATACGTTTATTATTGTCATTATTGAGTGTAATTAGTTACCACTGCCACCGGGTATATACCCACCGCAGTGTGAATACATACATAAATTCGTACATACGTAAGTACACGTACGTACATACGTACATTCGTACATTCGTACATACATACATATATATACATGCATACATACATGCATGCATACATACATACATACATACATACATACATACATACATACATACATACATACATACATACATACATACATACATACATACATTGAAGTTCAAACTGCACAACGAATGTTCCAATAACCAAGCTGAACAAATAGCCATATTGCAATCGCTTCACACACTCCAAGAAAATCCAGAAAACAGAATCACTGAAAAAACAGCAGTAGTATACACTGACAGCCAAAGAACCATAGACCTCTTAAAAAACAACCAGAACCGAAATGTAATAATAGACGACATTAAACAAAAATACAAACAGCTTGAAGACAATAGATGGACGATACACATAAAATGGGTGAAGGCTCACATAGGGATCTACGGAAATGAACTGGCAGACAAACTCGCTAAGGAGGCAGCAAAACAAGACAATCTACAAATTATATACACGAAGATACCGAGAAAGGAAATAATACACCGCATAAAAGTAGAGAGCACAGAAAAGTGGCAACTCCAATGGAACCAGACAACAAAAGGAGCAGAAACCAAGCAGTTCTTCCCAATTATCAATGACAGATTAAAAACAAACATCAGGCCCACACCAAACTTCACTGCAATAGTCACAGGACACGGCAAAACAAGATCATATCTCCACCGCTTCAACATAGTAGATTCTCCAATGTGCCCTTGCAACGGAGGGAACCAGACTGTGGACCACATCCTCTACGAATGCCAAGTGATAGCGAGTGAAAGAGAGAAACTAGTGAATAGTGTTCTAAAACGGGAAAACTGGCCAGTTTCGAAAAATAGATTAATAAATAACTATAGAAACAGTTTCATACAATTTGTAAATTCAATAAACTTTGAGAAACTAAATCAGGTATAGATAACGAAAGGACATGTTAGGCTAGACTAAGTATTTAATAATGATTTTTAGTTAAATGTTTCGATAGGCATGTAGTGTTACCCACGAGTAACGGAGCATGCCGATTATGTGTACTAAAAAAAAAATACATACATACATACATACATACATACATACATACATACATACATACATACATACATACATACATACATACATACATACATACATACATACATACATACATACATACATACATACATACATACATACATACATCTGAATGGCTTCGAAAAGTCTAATGTTAAAACCCGGGTCACTATTACTTTGAAGCATATGATGCAACAATAGACGATTACAGTTTTGCTTTGGAGGTACAAACAACGAGACTGTAAGACAAATAAGAAATAAGGGTCGGAATAAGTACTAGCTCTGGAATTTTAGGGAATTAAAATGTATGCTCTCAATTTTTTTCCCCTATTTCAGTAACATTGTACTCGAATTTAAATGAGTGGCAAAATCCATTAACTATCGTGTAAAACATTCAATCAGATTAAATACCATCATATACCACCTCCTCCATCCATTTTAATATTACCCTCCCATCTACGTCTCGGCCTCCCCAAAGATCTTATTCCCTCCGGCCTCCAAACAAACTCACACTACATGTATTTTTGGATTCACCCATATGTACTACATGCCCTGTCCATCTCAGACGTCTGGATTTAATGTTCCTAATTATGTCAGGTGAAGAATAAAAGGCATGCAGTTCTGCGTTGTATAACTTTCTACATTCTCCTGTAACTTCATCCCTCTTAGCTCCAAATATTTTACTAAACACCTTATTCTCAAACACTCTTAATCTCTGTTCCTCTCTCAAAGTGAGAGTCTAAGTTTCACAACCATGCACAAGAACCGGTAATATCTGTCCAATATTCTTTAGAGAACATTATCCTCATATGTAAATGAAGTTATTGGGGATCATCAGTATGGTTTTAGGCATAATAGATCGACTATTGACCACATTCGTTTGTATTTGACAGATATTTGAGAAAAAATGGGAGTATAAGGGTGCAGTTATTCATAGATTTCAAAAAGGCATATGACTCTGTTAAGAGAGAAGTTTTATATAATACCGTATTCTTATTGAATTTGGTATTCCCAAGAAACTAGTTCGATTAATTAAAATGTGTCTCAGTGAAACGTACAGAAGAGTCCGTGTAGGCCAGTTTCTGTCGGATGCTTTTTCATTACATTGTGGACTAAAGCAAGGAGATACTCTATCACCTTTGCTTTTTAACTTCGCTCTAGAATATGCCGTTAGGAAAGTCCAGGATAACAGAGAGGGTTTGGAATTGAACGGGTTACATCAGCTCCTTGTGTATGCGGATGACGTGACTATGTTAGAAGAAAATCCACAAACTATTACGGAAAGCATGGGAATTTTACTTGAATCAAGTAAAGAGATAGATTTGGAAGTAAATCCCGAAAAGACTAAGTGTATGATTTATGTCTCGTGACCAGAATATTGTACGAAATGGATATATAAAAATTGGAAATTTATCCTTTGAAGAGATGGAAAAATTCAAATATTTTGAAGCAACATTAAAAAAACAGTCACTCACTCACTCACTCACTCACTCACTCACTCACTCACTCACTCACTCACTCACTCACTCACACAGTACGAAGATAAGATCTGATATTTGATAATTGATACTCACGCCTTGAAAGTTAATCTATGCAATTTCAAGGATTATTTTATTCGAATTTTTTTCAGAGTCTTTTCAGCCATCTATGGGCTGCGATTGCACAACTTCCTTGACTTTCTCAGGTTATTTTCTCCTACGCCAACATTCCTTTATTCTCTGACTCGTTCCAGCTTGTTCTTTCTCCGAGAATACCCTTGTTATTCTCCTTGATCTCTCTTCAGATAAATCCTTTAGCTCCTTTTCTAAATTCTTCCTATATCTTCATTCCTGATTCCACATTGTTTCAGATCTTCATGAGCTTATTCAGTCTTCCACGGTATTTATGTTTTTTTTTTCTCGTGGAAGGTGAGGAGCTTGTTTTCTGTTCTTTCTGGTTCCATTCTTTTAAGGAGTGTATAAATTAATTACAAAATATAACTTTGTGCGAGATCGTGCGTATTTGCTTATTTTCCGCACAGAACCAATACGCGGTAAGTGTAAAATACCACATTCAGTATTCCTAACGTAACACACAATTTCCCTCTTCTTACCGCTTAAGCGCGACATTCATTTTACTGCTTAGGCTTTTAACATATCATTTTTAGAGACGTTTAACATAGTAATAATTATAAATTAGAAACTTACCACTGCAATTTCACCTAATTGCAATGTTAATTATTGTTTTTAAATATTTGCAAAAATTAAGTAAAGTCTACTACTCCACGAAACTTATTGCATTCCTGATACAAGTAACATTAAGGAAGCCGTGAAAAAATCAACAAGATTCCAGATGCCGATGTTATTACTGCAATATGTTATATAAATAATATTGTTAAAATATTAAAATGAAAAATAAATCATTACATAACCTTACCGTTTGTTTTAAGTTCGCATTTATAGACTGGGGGGAAAAAAAGACGGACGTATATCACGGCCTGCTGGAGTATAGTAAACACAAAAAACATTTTATAGCAACAATGTTGAAGAAAGGTATTTTGGTGTTCCGAAGTTGCCGTCATTAAACAGAAACCAAGTTGGAGATTTCATTGCAACTAATTAGAAATTCGTCTTTCAGGTATGTAATAAACGGTCTTCGTACAAAATAATGTACGATACACGAGCGGTATGTTTGTTTTCATGTTCTCGGAAATTAAAAGAGCTCAACTACGTTTCGCTTTTTCAATCTTTTCCTCGACCATGAAAACGTCAACATACCGCTCTTGTAACGTATATTACTATTGTCTGATTTAGCATATTCCCATTGCGGATTATTAGAGGACAGTGACGAAACTGTAGCTTACATGAGGACAGTCAACATTTTAGAAAGTTGCCTGGATTGTGCAGTGAATTCCCTGCTCGTATTAGAGTTGCAAATGTGGAATTATGACTCCCGCAAGGATGTTGCGTAATAAATGAAGCACTGTTTAAGCTTAATCCCTATTTTATGGGAGCAGTTCCTGAGTCTGCTCCTCTGAGTGGACCATGTAATATGGAGGGAGGGACATCGGGAAAGACAGTTCTCCTAGTAGGAAATTGCTCTCCATTTTTGATTGCACATCGGTTCTCAGCGATTTGTGCTTATAAGTAGAACTATAATGATCAGGCATTTATGTTTATTAAAACGAAAAGGAGAAGGAAGCAGGTGAAAGAGAGGAAAATCAAATTATTAGACCTGGTTGAGTGGAAGAGAAGGCCTTCAACGTCTGATCGCTGCCAGGTTAAATAAAATAACATAAAATAATCATAATGCTTGAATAATTTCAAGGGAAAAATTGTTCCGGGGCCGGGTATCGATCCCGGGACCTCTGGTTGAACGTACCAGCGCTCTGCCAACTGAGCCACCCTGGAACTCCACCCGACACCGTCTCAACTTTTCCCTTAATATCCACACAACTCGCGTGGGCTGACGAAACGCCAGGGACCCACATTGAGTGCACACAATCTCTGTGTGACTTGGAATTGTGGTTTTCTGTTAACGTACACAGTGACGTATATATTATGCAAATCTAATCTTTCAGGTTAAGGCTCCCTGTAAAGCAGATTTGAATAATTTCAGCCCACGCGAGTTGTGTGGATATAAAGGGAAAAGTTGAGACGGTGTCGGGTGGAGTTCCCGGGTAGCTCAGTTGGCAGAGCGCTGGTATGTTCAACCAGAGGTCCCGGGATCGATACCTGGCCCCGGAACAATTTTTCCCTTGAAATTATTCAAATCTGCTTTACAGGGAGCCTTACCTGAAATATTAGATTTGCTGAATTATAATGCTTGTAATATATTATTACGGTTATTATTATTATTATTATTATTATTATTATTATCATTATTATTGTTATTTTATATTATTCTCTCCTAATATTTTTGTAATACCGGTATTTTATTTATGTTGACTCAAATAAAATTATCATGAAACTCAATGTTTATCATAAACATAATGGGAAAGGGACATGGTGAAGAGATAGTAAAAGACTTAGGATGGGAACTTCTCAAATCAAGGCGACGAAAAACCAGACTCACCGCATTGTTTAAGGCACAAATGGGACACAAAGCATGAACCGACATCAATGCTAGATTATCAATACCGTCATACTTAGGCAGGGCAGATCATATTAGGAAGTTTAAATGTAGAAAACAAAGAACGGACGTGGCAAAATTTTCCTTTGTTAACCGCACAATACTAGACTGGAACAGCTTACCTGCGGCAATCTTTCAGGGTGGTCCCTTAAAATCAATACATTTAAGGAAAGGTTGAGAAAATTAGACTGAAAATGTAATTGTAGGTGTAGTGTAAATATCTAAGTTGTGTCATGTAATTAATTAAGTTGACATGTAATTAATTAAGATATGTAATTTAGTTGATATGTAAATAAATTAAGGTGTTATGTAATTAATTAAGATGATATGCAATTAAGTTGGTATGTAATTAATTAAGGTAATATGTAATTACTTAAATTGGTAATAGTAGGGTGAAATAGAAGTACTTATAAGTTAGATTTACTTTTGCTTATCGTAGGCGTTATTATAGAATAGTTTTTATTTATAGTCCTAGGTTTATTGCATCTACAATTTATAGATTTACGTTTATTTTATTTTATTTCATGTAATTGTAAGTATTGTATATTATATATCACTGCCACCGGGTGTATACCCAATTGTAGTGTTAATAAATACATACATAAACAGCTGACTGTCCGGCGTTTGCATTTCACTAATTATTATGACCGGTAGCAATTTAAATCTATTTGATTTAACACATTAGCTGGTGGTGGAATAGGCAAACCCTTTTCTGTGGACTTTCTGTGGAAGTGCATTTCCGAAAAATGTTCCAACCGCATATGTAGTAAGTCTAAAGTTAAAAAAAAGAACTATTTCTATGGAACTAATTAAAAATAGAATAAAAACACTAAGTACTGATAATAAATTAACTGAACATTGTCAAAATTAATTAATTATGTGAGAAATTACAGTTCCTGTTCAAAATTCGCGGTTGCTATCCAATAAACTCTCTAGCATCAGATAGTGCCTTCTGGTTTAGCTCATAGATGACGTTACTGGCGTTACTTGTCAAAAATGCGACGAATGAAATACGTTCAGGTTTCTGCCCAGCCACAGTTCTAATATTATGTTATTTTTTATTTATTATAACTGGTTAACTTTATTAATAATCCGACACAGTAGCAATCACATTCTCGTTTTTCTCCTTCTTCTTCTCCTTCTTCTGCCAATACACAGTTATGAGTTGTTTCCCCTCTGTGAACTACAAATGGAATTGATACGTCCAACGTCGGTGAGGTCTGCCTAAATCTCTTCGTCCTCGTGGATGGTACATAATTTTCCTATTTTCCAAAATCCATCTGTTGTCAGTTTTCAGAACTAATTTTATTGAATCACGGCCGACTTGATTGAATTTCAGAACAAAACACACACTACAATAAACAATAGGCTATTACACGAAGGCCATGACCTGCAAGATTGCCGACATATTTAGAGCTCAATTCAATTTGTTATTAAAAAACTGATTCTGCAGTGTATAATTTTCTGAGTACAGCTGTGTATTGGATATTCAAATCTACGAAACTTGAGGTGGTTTGATGACATTATTACCATTAGAAATTAAATATTATTATAGTTAGTATCATGATGCGTCTATTCTTCATTAATTGTACATAATATTGATGCTATATTGATGACATGAAAGTGAAACGTTTTGAGGTTATGTACGTAAATGTAGAGAATATCTTAATTTAGATCTTCATTTCTATAATTTACTGAGTGGTTGCTATGTATAACTACAAACCTTAAATAAGATAATAATATTGTTATTAAAAATCAAATATTTTTATAATTATTAACCCAGTGGGGTTGGGTCTTTTTCATATACTTAATGGCGGTGTAGTGTAGATATTGATATGTGTCATTGTCTTCAGTATTGGCTAGAGAGAGCGCAAAAATTACAGTTCCTAAGGAAAGATCAAAAGGTATTACTTACTGATAAAATAAGAGGCCTAGAAAATTTTGTAGTCTCCAAATCATTTCAGCAAGATCTCTTAGTAAGATAGAATGATTTTACGCTCTACATTTCAAGTTCTACATGCAGCAGCTACACGAAAATGCTATTGTTCGAAGGCTTAGCAAACTTGACATTTTTTTAACTTTTGCCTACAATCCACAATGACCTGAAATAGCTACTGCTATCGTCCTGACATTGATACTTGCGTTTTCGCGTTGAAACTCAAAAACTGAAGTTGGATAGGTTCAAGAAAAAGTATTTGGCCTAAAAAAATCCATTCAGAGGGAGTATGTTTCATTATTATGGAAGCAAATAGCTATCAAAAAGACAAGTATTCTTCATTGAAAATAAATCTGAAAAATTTTTATTTGAACGTCTAACGAACTTAGTTTGCAGCAGCATTTGCTGGACAAGCCAGTAGTATGCTATAATTTTAATAGAACAATAGAAAAAAATTGGTAGGAAAATTAAGATTTCATGATACTATAATATTGCACAACATATAAAAATATGGACATTGCGATAGTTGTTTTCTTTACGGTCCGACAAGGTTTAATAAACTAGTGTGAGAAATGAAGCTTTGCCAAATTAAGGGTTAAACATATTAATTACGTACATTCCAAAGAAACAAGACGTTATAATGAAAGGAATTTGGAAATAAAAATTCCAAGATGCGCATTAAGCGCAAAATAATGGAATAATTGTTTTGAATAAACACTTTCACATACGAACTCAAGCAATCAAATTCACATTGAAACGTCTCTGTGCGGAAGTTTATTTTAATGTTCAAAGAACGAAACTTCTTCGAAATCTGTTTGTCTATTGTATTGTGGCTTGCATTCATAATAATTATATAGCACTAATATAATCAAAACTTCTATGGTAATTGTCGCTTTTACAAAAATAATTGGTGTAAACATGTATAAGGAAATGGCGAAGAAATAGAGTGAGGAAATGAGAACTGAACTAAAGAGAAAATGAGAAAGGAATAGATTGAGGAAATGAGAAAGGAAATGAATGAGGAAATAAAAGATAAATTTAACGAGAATATTAAAGAGGAATTGAATGAGAAAATTAAGACAGGATTAAATGAGGAATAAATAGACTGAGGATATGAAAAAAGACATTAATGAGAAAATGACAGTAGCATTGAATATGAAAATTAAAAAGGAATTGAAATAGAAAATTAAAAAGGAATTGAAATAGAAAATTAAAAATGAATTGCATGAGGAAATAAGGAAGAAATGGATTGATGAAATGAGAAAAGGAACTGAATTAGGTAATGAGAGAAGACTTGAATGGGGTAATTGAGGAAGGAATTGAATAAGAAATCGAATAGATAAATTCGACATTGAAATTGATTCGGAAAAGAAAGAAACTGGTTAAAGTGTAAAGAGGAGTGGATAATAAAAAGAAGAACGATGAATATAAGAAGGCAAATTAGAGAATGGTAAAGGAAAACATCATGTATATATAAAGAAAACATTTTAGTCTTCACAAGCTTCCCCAATCAGGGATGTCTTACTTACTTACTTACTTACTGGCTTTTAAGGAAACCGGAGGTTCATTGCCGTCCTCACATAAGCCCGCCATTGGTCCCTATCCTGAGCAAGATTAATCCATTCTCTATCATCATATCCCACCTCCCTCAAATCCATTTTAATATTATATTCCCACCTACGTCTCGGTCTCCCTAAAGGTCTTTTTCCCTCCGGCCTCCCAACTAACACTCTATATGCATTTCTGGATTCGCCCATACGTGCTACATGCTCTGCCCATCTCAAACGTCTGGATTTAATGTTCCTAATTATGTCAGGTGAAGAATAAAATGTGTGTTGTGTAATTTTCTCCATTCTCCTGTAACTTCATCCCTCTTAGCCCCAAATATTTTTCTAAGCACCTTATTCTCAAATACCCTTAACCTATGTTTCTCTCTCAATCAGGGGTGCCTATACAGACATAGTATACGCAATACATACAAAGATAATAACGATAAGAAACAATATTCATAAAGAAAATGGGCTCTGATATTAACAAAATTATACGAAAGAGAGCAATGTAACAAGATGAAAAGTATTAAAGTACTTGAAAAATTCATATTGGTTACATTAGAATACACATACATACATACATAAAACAATACATACATACATACATACATACAGTCGACCTGGTTGGCGAGTTGGTATAGCGCTGGCCATCAATGCCCAAGGTTGCGGGTTCGATCCCGGGCGAGGTCGATGGCAGTTAAGTGTGCCTAAATTCGACAGGATGTCGGTAGATTTACTGGCATGTAAAAGAATTCCTGCGGGACAAAATTCCTGCACATTTGGAGACGCTGATAAAACCTCTGCAGTTGCGAGCATCGTTAAATAATAGTACATTATGAAACGAGCCTATAATGGTAGTAATTAAGACGCAAGTATGTTTGTTTATAAAACGAGCGCAAGCGAGTTTCATAATTTTCATACGAGCGTCTTAATTACCATTATAGGCAAGTTTCATACGACTTTTTATGCTCGACCATATTTCTATCTTGAAATTATTCATAAGTATTCATGTTATGATTATGTAAGTGAGGAGCGGAACTAACCTGAATTGTGAGATGGGCGCAGACGCGAAAGTATTAATTATTTCCGAGCCACGAATGTCATTGACCTTGATATAATCTAGAGAATAACATGAACTTTAGTCTTGATATAACCTGGAAATTGATTTAGAATGAAAAACGAGATGACAAACTGAATTTATTTGAATATTATTTACAATTAACGCTAATTATTATAGTAACAGAACATAACCTTCTGCGATATTATTGGATTTCCAGCCTCCGTGACTTTTCGCTAATTGTCTTTCGATTGCATATCCGAGAATAATCGATACTTGCGGTTTTATAATGGTACAAAGGTGATTTCTCATTGGCTGAACAACTGAATTATAATGAATAGGTGTACTTTAATGAGGTGCATTAAAGGGATACTACCAGGTGTATAATTACTACATTTCGGCATGGTTGAGCATAATAGTAATATACGTTACAAGAGCGGTATGTTGAAGTTTTCATGTTCGAGGAAAAGACTGAAAAAGCGAAACGTAGTTGAGCTTTTTTAATTTCCGAGAACATGAAAACAAACATACCGCTCGTGTATCGTACATTATTTTGTGCGGAGATCGTTTATTACATACCTGAAAGACGAATTTCTAATTAGTTGCAATGAAATCTCCATTTTGGTTTCTGTTTAATGACAGGAACTTCGGAAAACCAAAATATCTTTCTTCAACATTGTTGCTATAAAATGTTTTCTGTGTTTACTATACTCCAGCAGGCCGTGATATACGTCTGTCTTTTTTTTTCCCCAGTCTATAAATGCGAACTTAAAACAAACGGTAAGGTTATGTAATGATTTATTTTTCATTTTAATATTTTAACAATATTATTTATATAACATATTGCAGTAATAACATTGGCATCTGGAATCTTGTTGATTTTTTCACGGCTTCCTTAATGTTGCTTGTATCAGGAATGCAATAAGTTTCGTGGAGTGGTAGACTTTACTTAAGTTTTGCAAATATTTAAAAACAATAATTAACATTGCAGTTTAGGTGAAATTGCAGTGGTAAGTTTCCAATTTATAATTATTACTATGTTAAACGTCTCTAAAAATAATATGTTAAAAGCCTAAAGCAGTAAAATGAATGTCGCGCTTAAGCGGTAAGAAGATGGAAATTGTTATGTGTGTTACGTTGGGAATACTGAATGTGGTATTTCACACTTACCGCGTATTGGTTCTGTGCGGAAAACAAGCAAATACGCACGATCTCGCACAAAACATATTATTTAACATTTTACATACATACACTGGTGCTTTGTTTAAAAATAGCTGGGACTATAAACAATAGAATTAAATGGAATATTGACTCTTTGGTTTTATAATAGCTAAATATCATACCTAAGTATTTCTACAGAATATCCTATTGTTTGATTCTCGTAAAAAAAGTTTCCTCATTTGGAAAGTGATTTAAAATTAAAGAATTAATTAATCTTGCTTGGAATTCTGCGTTATACAGAGTGATTTATATAGAACTGACACATTTCTTTCATTAATTGTTTCAAAACGAATTGTGCTAGCGACAACTTATTATAGCTACCTAAAATGTAGAGGAATTTTAGGAGATTATTTACCTCTATAGCAAATGTTGAAAATGTCCTCCATCCTGCACAAGGCACAACTCAACACTTCGTTCCATGTTACTGGCCACTCGTTGGAGGACTCTGTTGTCAGTAGCTTGAATCTCCTGTGTGATATTGTGCTTCAGATCGTCCAATGTCTGGGGACGTGTGGCGTAAACCCTGTCTTTTAAGTAACCCCATAGAAAGAAGTCCGGCGTTGTCAAATCCGGAGATCTCGGTGGCCACAAGTTCCTGGAAATTATTCGGTCGTCACATAACCGGATAAATGGAACCATACTTAATCTGTGAACCATGTAATGGGCAATATGGCAGGATTTTGCACAATGAACGTCTGAAACCAACGACAATAATTCAATCTTTTATCCTTATCTGGTTCCTGTAGCTGATGAACAACCGTAACCCTACATGGCTTTAGGCTCTCTGACACATTGGGTAGGTGTACCCTGTCTCCTGCGACAAACGTCTTAATGATTTTTTGGGTGACTGTTTCAGTCGTGCTCTTACGTCAACAACAACCGTGGGAAGCCTAGATGAACGATGCTTGCCCTTTTCACTCACCAGAGATCCAGTTGTTTCCAATTTGTTTACCAGTCCCAGTATTGTGTTTCTTTTGGGAGGATTGCGAACACCAAATTCTCTCTCGTATGCCCTTTGAGTAGCTGTAATTGAATTCGTAATCCAGTATTGCTTCACAAGGAAGAGTCGTTGATTTAATGTGTACTGCATTTTCACGTTGACACAAAATGTCGAAAACAGCTGCCAACAATAGGAATAAAACATAAACATCTGCGCATTTAGTGACAAGGAATCGAAACTCCAAAACATTCTGCTTAATTTGGTGCTAAAATTGGGTCAGTGCTGCCAACAATAGGAATAAAACATAAACATCTGCACATCTAGTGACAAGGAATCGAAACTCCAGAACATTCTGCTTAATTTGGTGCTAAAATTGGGTCACTGCTGCCAACAATAGGAATAAAACATAAACATCTGCGCATTTAGTGACAAGGAATCGAAACTCCAAAACATTCTGCTTAATTTGGTGATAAAATTGGGTCAGTGCTGCCAACAATAGGAATAAAACATAAACATCTGCGCATCTAGTGACAAGGAATTGAAACTCCAGAACATTCTGCTTAATTTGGTGCTAAAATTGGGTCAGTGCTGCCAACAATAGGAGTAAAACATAAACATTTGCGCATCTAGTGACAAGGAATCGAAACTCCAGAACATTCTGCTTAATTTGGTGCTAAAATTGGGTCAGTGCTGCCAACAATAGGAGTAAAACATAAACATCTGCGCATCTAGTGACAAGGAATCGAAACTCCAGAACATTCTGCTTAATTTGGTGCTAAAATTGGGTCAGTGCTGCCAACAATAGGAATGAAACATAAACATCTGCGCATCTAGTGACAAGGAATCGAAACTCCAAAACATTCTGCTTAATTTGGTGCTAAAATTGGGTCAGTGCTGCCAACAATAGGAATAAAACATAAACATCTGCGCATCTAGTGACAAGGAATCGAAACTCCAAAACATTCTGCTTAATTTGGTGCTAAAATTGGGTCAGTGCTGCCAACAATAGGCATAAAACATAAACATCTGCGCATCTAGTGACAAGGAATCGAAACTCCAAAACATTCTGCTTAATTTGGTGCTAAAATTGGGTCAGTGCTGCCAACAATAGGAATAAAACATAAACATCTGCGCATCTAGTGACAAGGAATCGAAACTCCAGAACATTCTGCTTAATTTGGTGCTAAAATTGGGTCAGTGCTGCCAACAATAGGAGTAAAACATAAACATTTGCGCATCTAGTGACAAGGAATCGAAACTCCAGAACATTCTGCTTAATTTGGTGCTAAAATTGGGTCAGTGCTGCCAACAATAGGAGTAAAACATAAACATCTGCGCATCTAGTGACAAGGAATCGAAACTCCAAAACATTCTGCTTAATTTGGTGCTAAAATTGGGTCATTGAATGAATTTCCAACGGAATAATTAAAGAAAGAAATGTGTCAGTTCTATATATAAATCACTCTGTACTTTTAATACGCCACTAACGATGTAAAATCGCGACTTGATAGAGTAAAGAAGGAAACATACAAATACTGGACGAGCTCATTTGCTACGTTCCCGACAACCATTACCTGTGGGACACGCAAAATCAATATTCTACTGTGCCCAGAGTGGGAACCCGCTGATGCTACGCGACCTGTTGCTTCTCGTCGAGCGACCCGGCTTCCGGATTGTTTCTCACGTGCTCCACGCTGTTGTGGTATTTCCAGCTGCAAATGGGATTCGCATTGAGGAGTCAAAATTGGTATCTCTATCGAGAACTCTCACATCTTTCATCGCATTTCTCCACTCGTGTCTATCCCAGGTCCCGTTTTAAAAATGTATTCACACCTCCTCCCCGCTATAATCTGGACACACGATCACAACACCACTCAATATTATCCATTCCCTCCCACCGAACATCCTCATACACATCTTCTTTCTCTGTGGCTGTTCCTCGACTTAGGAATTCCCTACCGAGTAATGTCAGGGACTGTCAGACATCAAACCAATTTAAGAATAGACTAACAAGGAGAGGACACGCTCTGTATATCACCGAATGGAATAAGATTGTGAGAGATGAAAGTACAAGACGTACTGTTTAAAGTCATACCTGGTATGGGTGGCCAATGACCTCTCGTTTTTTAAATATTGGCTATTGTTTGTGGCATACTTCCGTTAGGTGCTCAATAGGGAAGTATTAGACTGTGTAGCAGCGTAGCCCATATGGTTGGATGCTGAGTTGTTATCCAGGCAACCTGAGTTCGAATCTTAACTGGTCCTATATTTTTTCTTTTAATAATGATTAATATTGCAATCACAGTTATCTATTTACATACCTATATCATATTTCTCAATGTATTGAATGCTTCATCATGTTTTAAACAAATTACTAATTAACTAAAATTGTATTGTAAAGGATAAACAATGAAATACTGCTCATGTAGAATGGTAAGATGTGTCACTGGCGTCTGTTCTGTTTCTGTAGCAGCTATTACATTTCCTTTTGTACCTGATTCATTATGATGTCATAAAAGCACACAAAAGATACATATTTCCTCCACCATGCACAGCAAATGAAGGAAGGTTGTCCACAGTCACACACATTTTTCCGCACTTCTGCTGCGAAACAGACATCTTTCATATTCACAAACACTTCTCGTTCGTTTATCAATTTTGATGCATACCACGCATATTTCAACATGGCTTTGAATATAGGAACTGACAACTGAAAGTGATTTAAAATAATGATAATTTATTTATTTTTATTTATTTATTTTATTTATTTAGAATATTAACGTGCAAAAACAACAGCACAAGGCCAATTACAGTTTTGCACGATACAAAACAGAACAAAACAACAAATGATGATGAGAATGAATGATAGAAAATGGCAATGAGATGAAATACAAACAATATAATGGTCTACATAAATCATTGATCAAATAATAATTATAAAATTATAAATTTAGTACAATGAGATAATTGAAATAATGGAATAGTCTACATTAATCAATTGACCTAATGCAAGAAATAAAATGGACAAATAATTATTAAAATTAGATCAGTGAGTTAAAAACTCAAAGATATACTACACATTAAATGGATCCAAGTTGAATCCATGCAAATTAGCATATTTAATGCATCTGCAGACCGGAGAGAGAGATTTAGGATTCTTATTATAAAACAATTTATGAAATCTTAAACCATTAGCAGGAATACGAAGACTGGTATTGCTTATGAAAGATTCACAATCAATATCACCCTTAATGACTTTACAAAAAAATAAATAATCAAGATCCTGACGTCTGGTGAACAAACTACCGCAATTGAAATAATTGCATTTAATCTCATAGTTATAATCGGAATTTGGTAAAAATCTATAAGAACACAAGGAAATAAATAATAATAATGATAATAATAATAATAATTATAATAATAATATCAACCTTTAAAAAATGAGAAGGCATTAGGATTCGAACTCAAGTTACCTGGATGACAAATCAGCATCCAATCATATGAGCTACGCCGTTACACAGTCTAAACTTTTCCTATTAGATAACTAACGGAAGTATGTCACAAGCAATAGCCAATATTTTCAAAACGAGGGGTCATTGGCCACCCATACCAGGTATGCCTTTAAACAGTGCGTCTTGTACTTTCATGTCACAAAATGTGATTTAATTCGGTGATATACGGAGCGTGTCCTCGCCTTGTAAGTAAGTATTTAGTTTACCGCTGTGGAGTAACGGTTAACGCGTCTGACCTTAAAACGGACGGGCCCGGGTTCAAATCCTGGTTGGATTTTTCCCAGGGTTTTCTCTCAACCAATTGAAGCAGAAATGCTGGGTAACTTTCGGCGTTGGACCTCGGACTCATTTCGCCATCATTAATTCACATATAATAATAATAATAATAATAATAATAATAATCATCATCATCATCCATACAATAGTTCGGGACCGGTTCACAGTGCGGCGTGCTGTACTTGTACAAGAGCACGGCCGTTCGGCTACCCAATCATTCACAGAATAGGAATGGTAGGCACAATAAGCCTCAGGCTACAGAGGAAGCCTTCGGGTCCCTCTTCCGGGCAAGAGGAGAAAATTGATAATTTTTTAGACAATTCTCATTAACAATGATAGTAATTTAAATTTTCTCAACTTTTAATGATTAGGACCTATGTATATTACAGAATAATTTAAATATTTATCTCATTGTTATTATTATTATTATTATTATTATTATTATTATTATTATTATTAGTACTATTTACTTACAAATGGCTTTTAGAGCACTCGGAGGTTCATTACCGCCCTCACATACGTCCGCCATCGGTCCCCATTCTGAGCAATATTA